>NW_022096974.1:0-45024 GCF_006542625.1 Nomascus leucogenys | reverse complement strand
ACACCGAATTTCCAGGTGCTGTTTCTACAGAAAGAGTGTTTCAGAACTGCTCAATCAAAAGAAAGCTTCATCTCTGTTAGTTGAATGTACAGAACAGAATGAAGTTTCACTGAATGCTTCTGTGTAGTTTTTATTTGAAGATATTCCTTTTTCCACTATAGGTTCCTTAGCCCTCCGAATATCCACATGCAGTTTCTACAGAAAGTGTGTTTCAGAACGGCTCAATCAAAAGTAAGCTTCAACTCTGTGAGTTGAATGCACAGAAAAGAAAGAAGTTTCACAGAATGTTTTTGTGTCGTTTTTACTTGAAGATATTCCTTTTTCCACTATAGGCCCCTTAGCACACCGAATGTTCAGTTGCTGTTTCTACAGAAAGAGTGTTTCAGAACTGCTCAATCAAAAGTAAGCTTCAACTCTGTTAGTTGAATGCACAGAACAGAAAGAAGTTTCACTGTATGCTTCTGTGTAGTTTTTATTTGAAGACATTCCTTTTTCCACTACAGGCCCCTTAGCGCTCCGCATGTCCCCATGCCGTTTCTACACAAAGAGTGTTTCAGAACTGCTCGATCCAAAGTATGCTTCAACACTGTTAGTTGAATTGAGAGAACAGAAAGAAGTTTCACAGAATGCTTCTGTGTAGTTTTTATTTGAAGATATTCCTCTTTCCACTCTAGGCCCCTTAGCACTCCGGGTGTCCGCTTGCAGTTTCTACAGAAAGAGGGTTTCAGAACTGCTCAATCAAAAGTACGCTTCAACTCTGTTAGGAGAATGCACAGAACAGAAAGAAGTTTCACAGAATCTTTCTGTGTAGTTTTTATTTGGAGATATTCCTTTTTCCATTATAGAACCCTTAGCGCTCAGAATGTCAACTTGCAGTTTCTACAGAAAGAGTGTTTCAGAACCGCTCAATCAAAAGAAAGCTTCATCTCTGTTAGTTGAATGTACGGAACAGAATGAAGTTTCACTGAATGCTTCTGTGTAGTTTTTATTTGAAGATATTCCTTTTTCCACTATAGGTTCCTTAGCGCTCCGAATATCCACATGCAGTTTCTACAGAAAGTGTGTTTCAGAACGGCTCAATCAAAAGTAAGCTTCAACTCTGTGAGTTGAATGCACAGAAAAGAAAGAAGTTTCACAGAATCTTTCTGTGTAGTTTTAATTTGGAATATTCCTTTTTCCATTATAGGACCCTTAGCGCTCAGAATGTCAACATGCAGTTTCTACAGAAAGGGTATTTCAGAACTGCTCAATCAAAAGTAAGCTTCAACTCTGTTAGGTGAATGCACAGAACAGAAAGAAGTTTCACAGAATGCTTCTGTGTAGTTTTTATTTGAAGATATCCCTTTTTCCAAAATAGGCCCCTTAGCGTTCAGAATTTCCACTTGCAATATGTACAGAAAGAGTGTTTCAGAACTGCTCTGTCAAAAGTAAGCTTCATCTCCGTTAGTTGAATGCACAGAAGAGAAAGAAGTTTCACAGAATGCTTCTGTGTAGTTTTTAATTGAAGATATTCCTTTTTCAAATATAGGCCCCTTAGCGCTCCGAATGTCCACACGCAGTTTCTACAGAAATAGTGTTTCAGAACTGCTCAATCAAAAGTAAACTTCAACTCTGTTAGTTGAATGCACAGAACAGAAAGAAGCTTCACAGAATGCTTCTGTGTAGTCTTTATTTGGAGATATCCCTTTTTCCACTACAGGCCCCTTAGCGCTCCGAATGTCCAATTGCAGTTTCTACAAAAAGTGTGTTGCAGAACTGCTCAATCAAAAGTAAGCTTCAACTCTGTTAGTTGAATGCACAGAACAGAAAGAAGTTTCACAGAATGCTTCTCTGTAGTTTTTATTTGAAGATATCCCTTTTTCCACTATAGGCCCATTACCGTTCAGAATGTCCAATTGCAGTTTCTACAGAAAGAGTGCTTCAGAACTGCTCAATCAAAAGTAAGCTTCAACTCTTTTAGTTGAATGCACAGAAGAGAAAGAAGTCTCACAGAATGTTTTTGTGTCGTTTTCACTTGAAGATATTCCTTTTTCCACTATAGGCCCCTTAGCACACCGAATGTTCAGTTGCTGTTTCCACAGAAAGAGTGTTTCAGAACTGCTCAATCAAAAGTAAGCTTCAACACTGTGAGTTGCATGCACAGAAGAGAAAGAAGTTTCACTGAATGCTTCTGTGTAGTTTTTATTTGAAGATATTCCTTTTTCCACTATAGGCCCCTTAGCCTTCAGAATGTCCACTTGCAGTTTCTACAGAAAGAGTGTTTCAGAACTACTCACCCAAAAGTAAGCGTCAACTCTGTTAGTTAAAGGCACAGAACAGAAAGAAGTTTCACAGCATGCTTCTGTGTAGTTTCCATTTGAAAATATTCCTTTTTCCACTATAGGTTCCTTAGCGCTCTGAATGTCCACATGCAGTTTCTACAGAAAGTGTGTTTCAGAACTGCTCAATCAAAAGTAAGCTTCAACTCTGTTAGATGAATGCACAGAACAGAAAGAAGTTTCACAGAATGCTTTTGTGTCGTTTTTACTTGAAGATATTCGTTTTTCCACTGTAGGCCCATTAGCACACCGAATTTCCAGGTGCTGTTTCTACAGAAAGAGTGTTTCAGAACTGCTCAATCAAAAGAAAGCTTCATCTCTGTTAGTTGAATGTACAGAACAGAATGAAGTTTCACTGAATGCTTCTGTGTAGTTTTTATTTGAAGATATTCCTTTTTCCACTATAGGTTCCTTAGCCCTCCAATATCCACATGCAGTTTCTACAGAAAGTGTGTTTCAGAACGGCTCAATCAAAAGTAAGCTTCAACTCTGTGAGTTGAATGCACAGAAAAGAAAGAAGTTTCACAGAATGTTTTTGTGTCGTTTTTACTTGAAGATATTCCTTTTTCCACTATAGGCCCCTTAGCACACCGAATGTTCAGTTGCTGTTTCTACAGAAAGAGTGTTTCAGAACTGCTCAATCAAAAGTAAGCTTCAACTCTGTTAGTTGCATGCACAGAAGAGAAAGAAGTTTCACAGAATATTTCTGTGTAGTTTTTATTTGGAGATATTCCTTTTTCCACTATGGGACCCTTAGCGCTCAGAATGTCAACTTGCAGTTTCTACAGAAAGAGCGTTTCAGAACTGCTCAATTAAAAGTAAGCTTCAACTCTGTTAGTTGAACGCACAGAACAGAAAGAAGTTTCACTGTATGCTTCTGTGTAGTTTTTATTTGAAGACATTCCTTTTTCCACTACAGGCCCCTTAGCGCTCCGAATGTCCCCATGCCGTTTCTACACAAAGAGTGTTTCAGAACTGCTCGATCCAAAGTATGCTTCAACACTGTTAGTTGAATTGAGAGAACAGAAAGAAGTTTCACAGAATGCTTCTGTGTAGTTTTTATTTGAAGATATTCCTCTTTCCACTCTAGGCCCCTTAGCACTCCGGTTGTCCGCTTGCTGTTTCTACAGAAAGCGGGTTTCAGAACTGCTCAATCAAAAGTAAGCTTCAACTCTGTTAGTTGAACTCACAGAACAGAGAGTAGTTTCACAGAATGCTTCTGTGTAGTTTTTATTTGAAGATATTCCTTTTTCCACTATAGGTTCCTTAAGCGCTCAGAATAACCACATGCAGTTTCTACAGAAAGTGTGTTTCAGAACTGCTGAATCAAAAGTAACCTTCAACTCTGTGAGTTGAATGCACAGAACAGAAAGAAGTTTCACAGAAACTTTCTGTGTAGTTTTTATTTGGAGATATTCCTTTTTCCACTATAGGTCCCTTAGCGCACAGAATGTCAACTTGCAGTTTCTAAGAAAGAGTGTTTCAGAAGTGCTCAATCAAAAGAAAGCTTCAACTCTGTTAGTTGAATGCACAGAACAGAAAGAAGTTTCACTGAATGCTTCTGTGTAGTTTTTATTTGAAGATATTCCTTTTTCCACTATAGGCCCCTTAGCCTTCAGAATGTCCACTTGCAGTTTCTACAGAAAGAGTGTTTCAGAACTACTCACCCAAAAGTAAGCGTCAACTCTGTTAGTTAAAGGCACAGAACAGAAAGAAGTTTCACAGCATGCTTCTGTGTAGTTTCCATTTGAAAATATTCCTTTTTTCACTATAGGTTCCTTAGCGCTCTGAATGTCCACATGCAGTTTCTACAGAAAGTGTGTTTCAGAACTGCTCAATCAAAAGTAAGCTTCAACTCTGTTAGATGAATGCACAGAACAGAAAGGAGTTTCACAGAATGCTTTTGTGTCGTTTTTACTTGAAGATATTCGTTTTTCCACTGTAGGCCCATTAGCACACCGAATTTCCAGGTGCTGTTTCTACAGAAAGAGTGTTTCAGAAATGCTCAATCAAAAGAAAGCTTCATCTCTGTTAGTTGAATGTACAGAACAGAATGAAGTTTCACTGAATGCTTCTGTGTAGTTTTTATTTGAAGATATTCCTTTTTCACTATAGGTTCCTTAGCCCTCCGAATATCCACATGCAGTTTCTACAGAAAGTGTGTTTCAGAACGGCTCAATCAAAAGTAAGCTTCAACTCTGTGAGTTGAATGCACAGAAAAGAAAGAAGTTTCACAGAATGTTTTTGTGTCGTTTTTACTTGAAGATATTCCTTTTTCCACTATAGGCCCCTTAGCACACAGATGTTCATTTGCTGTTTCTACAGAAAGAGTGTTTCAGAACTGCTCAATCAAAAGTAAGCTTCAACTCCGTTAGTTGAATGCACAGAAGAGAAAGAAGTTTCACAGAATGCTTCTGTGTAGTTTTTAATTGAAGATATTGCTTTTTCAAATATAGGCCCTTAGCGCTCCGAATGTCCACACGCAGTTTCTACAGAAATAGTGTTTCAGAACTGCACAATCAAAAGTAAACTTCAACTCGGTTAGTTGAATGCACAGAACAGAAAGAAGCTTCACAGAATGCTTCTGTGTAGTCTTTATTTGGAGATATCCCTTTTTCCACTACAGGCCCCTTAGCGCTCCGAATGTCCAATTGCAGTTTCTACAAAAAGTGTGTTGCAGAACTGCTCAATCAAAAGTAAGCTTCAACTCTGTTAGTTGAATGCACAGAACAGAAAGAAGTTTCACAGAATGCTTCTCTGTAGTTTTTATTTGAAGATATCCCTTTTTCCACTATAGGCCCATTACCGTTCAGAATGTCCAATTGCAGTTTCTACAGAAAGAGTGCTTCAGAACTGCTCAATCAAAAGTAAGCTTCAACTCTTTTAGTTGAATGCACAGAAGAGAAAGAAGTCTCACAGAATGTTTTTGTGTCGTTTTCACTTGAAGATATTCCTTTTTCCACTATAGGCCCCTTAGCACACCGAATGTTCAGTTGCTGTTTCCACAGAAAGAGTGTTTCAGAACTGCTCAATCAAAAGTAAGCTTCAACACTGTGAGTTGCATGCACAGAAGAGAAAGAAGTTTCACTGAATGCTTCTGTGTAGTTTTTATTTGAAGATATCCATTTTTCCGCTATAGGCCCCTTAGCCTTCAGAATGTCCACTTGCAGTTTCTACAGAAAGAGTGTTTCAGAACTACTCACCCAAAAGTAAGCGTCAACTCTGTTAGTTAAAGGCACAGAACAGAAAGAAGTTTCACAGCATGCTTCTGTGTAGTTTCCATTTGAAAATATTCCTTTTTCCAATATAGGTTCCTTAGCGCTCTGAATGTCCACATGCAGTTTCTACAGAAAGTGTGTTTCAGAACTGCTCAATCAAAAGTAAGCTTCAACTCTGTTAGATGAATGCACAGAACCGAAAGAAGTTTCACAGAATGCTTTTGTGTCGTTTTTACTTGAAGATATTCGTTTTTCCACTGTAGGCCCATTAGCACACCGAATTTCCAGGTGCTGTTTCTACAGAAAGAGTGTTTCAGTACTGCTCAATCAAAAGAAAGCTTCATCTCTGTTAGTTGAATGAACAGAACAGAATGAAGTTTCACTGAATGCTTCTGTGTAGTTTTTATTTGAAGATATTCCTTTTTCCACTATAGGTTCCTTAGCCCTCCAAATATCCACATGCAGTTTCTACAGAAAGTGTGTTTCAGAACGGCTCAATCAAAAGTAAGCTTCAACTCTGTGAGTTGAATGCACAGAAAAGAAAGAAGTTTCACAGAATGTTTTTGTGTCGTTTTTACTTGAAGATATTCCTTTTTCCACTATAGGCCCCTTAGCACACCGAATGTTCAGTTGCTGTTTCTACAGAAAGAGTGTTTCAGAACTGCTCAATCAAAAGTAAGCTTCAACTCTGTGAGTTGCATGCACAGAAGAGAAAGAAGTTTATAGAATATTTCTGTGTAGTTTTTATTTGTAGATATTCCTTTTTCCACTATGGGACCCTTAGCGCTCAGAATGTCAACTTGCAGTTTCTACAGAAAGAGCGTTTCAGAACTGCTCAATTAAAAGTAATCTTCAACTCTGTTAGTTGAACGCACAGAACAGAAAGAAGTTTCACTGTATGCTTCTGTGTAGTTTTTATTTGAAGACATTCCTTTTTCCACTACAGGCCCCTTAGCGCTCCGAATGTCCCCATGCCGTTTCTACACAAAGAGTGTTTCAGAACTGCTCGATCCAAAGTATGCTTCAACACTGTTAGTTGAATTGAGAGAACAGAAAGAAGTTTCACAGAATGCTTCTGTGTAGTTTTTATTTGAAGATATTCCTCTTTCCACTCTAGGCCCCTTAGCACTCCGGGTGTCCGCTTGCTGTTTCTACAGAAAGCGGGTTTCAGAACTGCTCAATCAAAAGTAAGCTTCAACTCTGTTAGTTGAACTCACAGAACAGAAAGTAGTTTCACAGAATGCTTCTGTGTAGTTTTTATTTGAAGATATTCCTTTTTCCACTATAGGTTCCTTAAGCGCTCAGAATAACCACATGCAGTTTCTACAGAAAGTGTGTTTCAGAACTGCTGAATCAAAAGTAACCTTCAACTCTGTGAGTTGAATGCACAGAACAGAAAGAAGTTTCACAGAAACTTTCTGTGTAGTTTTCATTTGGAGATATTCCTTTTTCCACTATAGGTCCCTTAGCGCACAGAATGTCAACTTGCAGTTTCTACAGAAAGAGTGTTTCAGAAGTGCTCAATCAAAAGAAAGCTTCAACTCTGTTACTTGAATGCACAGAACAGAAAGAAGTTTCACTGAATGCTTCTGTGTAGTTTTTATTTGAAGATATCCCTTTTTCCACTATAGGCCCCTTAGCCTTCAGAATGTCCACTTGCAGTTTCTACAGAAAGAGTGTTTCAGAACTACTCACCCAAAAGTAAGCGTCAACTCTGTTAGTTAAAGGCACAGAACAGAAAGAAGTTTCACAGCATGCATCTGTGTAGTTTCCATTTGAAAATATTCCTTTTTTCACTATAGGTTCCTTAGCGCTCTGAATGTCCACATGCAGTTTCTACAGAAAGTGTGTTTCAGAACTGCTCAATCAAAAGTAAGCTTCAACTCTGTTAGATGAATGCACAGAACAGAAAGGAGTTTCACAGAATGCTTTTGTGTCGTTTTTACTTGAAGATATTCGTTTTTCCACTGTAGGCCCATTAGCACACCGAATTTCCAGGTGCTGTTTCTACAGAAAGAGTGTTTCAGAACTGCTCAATCAAAAGAAAGCTTCATCTCTGTTAGTTGAATGTACAGAACAGAATGAAGTTTCACTGAATGCTTCTGTGTAGTTTTTATTTGAAGATATTCTTTTTCCACTATAGGTTCCTTAGCCCTCCGAATATCCACATGCAGTTTCTACAGAAAGTGTGTTTCAGAACGGCTCAATCAAAAGTAAGCTTCAACTCTGTGAGTTGAATGCACAGAAAAGAAAGAAGTTTCACAGAATGTTTTTGTGTCGTTTTTACTTGAAGATATTCCTTTTTCCACTATAGGCCCCTTAGCACACCGAATGTTCAGTTGCTGTTTCTACAGAAAGAGTGTTTCAGAACTGCTCAATCAAAAGTAAGCTTCAACTCTGTGAGTTGCATGCACAGAAGAGAAAGAAGTTTCACAGAATATTTCTGTGTAGTTTTTATTTGGAGATATTCCTTTTTCCACTATGGGACCCTTAGCGCTCAGAATGTCAACTTGCAGTTTCTACAGAAAGAGCGTTTCAGAACTGCTCAATTAAAAGTAAGCTTCAACTCTGTTAGTTGAATGCACAGAACAGAAAGAAGTTTCACTGTATGCTTCTGTGTAGTTTTTATTTGAAGACATTCCTTTTTCCACTACAGGCCCCTTAGCGCTCCGCATGTCCCCATGCCGTTTCTACACAAAGAGTGTTTCAGAACTGCTCGATCCAAAGTATGCTTCAACACTGTTAGTTGAATTGAGAGAACAGAAAGAAGTTTCACAGAATGCTTCTGTGTAGTTTTTATTTGAAGATATTCCTCTTTCCACTCTAGGCCCCTTAGCACTCCGGGTGTCCGCTTGCAGTTTCTACAGAAAGAGGGTTTCAGAACTGCTCAATCAAAAGTACGCTTCAACTCTGTTAGGAGAATGCACAGAACAGAAAGAAGTTTCACAGAATCTTTCTGTGTAGTTTTTATTTGGAGATATTCCTTTTTCCATTATAGAACCCTTAGCGCTCAGAATGTCAACTTGCAGTTTCTACAGAAAGAGTGTTTCAGAACCGCTCAATCAAAAGAAAGCTTCATCTCTGTTAGTTGAATGTACGGAACAGAATGAAGTTTCACTGAATGCTTCTGTGTAGTTTTTATTTGAAGATATTCCTTTTTCCACTATAGGTTCCTTAGCGCTCCGAATATCCACATGCAGTTTCTACAGAAAGTGTGTTTCAGAACGGCTCAATCAAAAGTAAGCTTCAACTCTGTGAGTTGAATGCACAGAAAAGAAAGAAGTTTCACAGAATCTTTCTGTGTAGTTTTAATTTGGATATATTCCTTTTTCCATTATAGGACCCTTAGCGCTCAGAATGTCAACATGCAGTTTCTACAGAAAGGGTATTTCAGAACTGCTCAATCAAAAGTAAGCTTCAACTCTGTTAGGTGAATGCACAGAACAGAAAGAAGTTTCACAGAATGCTTCTGTGTAGTTTTTATTTGAAGATATCCCTTTTTCCAAAATAGGCCCCTTAGCGTTCAGAATTTCCACTTGCAATATGTACAGAAAGAGTGTTTCAGAACTGCTCTGTCAAAAGTAAGCTTCATCTCCGTTAGTTGAATGCACAGAAGAGAAAGAAGTTTCACAGAATGCTTCTGTGTAGTTTTTAATTGAAGATATTGCTTTTTCAAATATAGGCCCCTTAGCGCTCCGAATGTCCACACGCAGTTTCTACAGAAATAGTGTTTCAGAACTGCACAATCAAAAGTAAACTTCAACTCGGTTAGTTGAATGCACAGAACAGAAAGAAGCTTCACAGAATGCTTCTGTGTAGTCTTTATTTGGAGATATCCCTTTTTCCACTACAGGCCCCTTAGCGCTCCGAATGTCCAATTGCAGTTTCTACAAAAAGTGTGTTGCAGAACTGCTCAATCAAAAGTAAGCTTCAACTCTGTTAGTTGAATGCACAGAACAGAAAGAAGTTTCACAGAATGCTTCTCTGTAGTTTTTATTTGAAGATATCCCTTTTTCCACTATAGGCCCATTACCGTTCAGAATGTCCAATTGCAGTTTCTACAGAAAGAGTGCTTCAGAACTGCTCAATCAAAAGTAAGCTTCAACTCTTTTAGTTGAATGCACAGAAGAGAAAGAAGTCTCACAGAATGTTTTTGTGTCGTTTTCACTTGAAGATATTCCTTTTTCCACTATAGGCCCCTTAGCACACCGAATGTTCAGTTGCTGTTTCCACAGAAAGAGTGTTTCAGAACTGCTCAATCAAAAGTAAGCTTCAACACTGTGAGTTGCATGCACAGAAGAGAAAGAAGTTTCACTGAATGCTTCTGTGTAGTTTTTATTTGAAGATATCCATTTTTCCGCTATAGGCCCCTTAGCCTTCAGAATGTCCACTTGCAGTTTCTACAGAAAGAGTGTTTCAGAACTACTCACCCAAAAGTAAGCGTCAACTCTGTTAGTTAAAGGCACAGAACAGAAAGAAGTTTCACAGCATGCTTCTGTGTAGTTTCCATTTGAAAATATTCCTTTTTCCACTATAGGTTCCTTAGCGCTCTGAATGTCCACATGCAGTTTCTACAGAAAGTGTGTTTCAGAACTGCTCAATCAAAAGTAAGCTTCAACTCTGTTAGATGAATGCACAGAACCGAAAGAAGTTTCACAGAATGCTTTTGTGTCGTTTTTACTTGAAGATATTCGTTTTTCCACTGTAGGCCCATTAGCACACCGAATTTCCAGGTGCTGTTTCTACAGAAAGAGTGTTTCAGTACTGCTCAATCAAAAGAAAGCTTCATCTCTGTTAGTTGAATGTACAGAACAGAATGAAGTTTCACTGAATGCTTCTGTGTAGTTTTTATTTGAAGATATTCCTTTTTCCACTATAGGTTCCTTAGCCCTCCAAATATCCACATGCAGTTTCTACAGAAAGTGTGTTTCAGAACGGCTCAATCAAAAGTAAGCTTCAACTCTGTGAGTTGAATGCACAGAAAAGAAAGAAGTTTCACAGAATGTTTTTGTGTCGTTTTTACTTGAAGATATTCCTTTTTCCACTATAGGCCCCTTAGCACACCGAATGTTCAGTTGCTGTTTCTACAGAAAGAGTGTTTCAGAACTGCTCAATCAAAAGTAAGCTTCAACTCTGTGAGTTGCATGCACAGAAGAGAAAGAAGTTTTATAGAATATTTCTGTGTAGTTTTTATTTGGAGATATTCCTTTTTCCACTATGGGACCCTTAGCGCTCAGAATGTCAACTTGCAGTTTCTACAGAAAGAGCGTTTCAGAACTGCTCAATTAAAAGTAAGCTTCAACTCTGTTAGTTGAACGCACAGAACAGAAAGAAGTTTCACTGTATGCTTCTGTGTAGTTTTTATTTGAAGACATTCCTTTTTCCACTACAGGCCCCTTAGCGCTCCGAATGTCCCCATGCCGTTTCTACACAAAGAGTGTTTCAGAACTGCTCGATCCAAAGTATGCTTCAACACTGTTAGTTGAATTGAGAGAACAGAAAGAAGTTTCACAGAATGCTTCTGTGTAGTTTTTATTTGAAGATATTCCTCTTTCCACTCTAGGCCCCTTAGCACTCCGGTTGTCCGCTTGCTGTTTCTACAGAAAGCGGGTTTCAGAACTGCTCAATCAAAAGTAAGCTTCAACTCTGTTAGTTGAACTCACAGAACAGAGAGTAGTTTCACAGAATGCTTCTGTGTAGTTTTTATTTGAAGATATTCCTTTTTCCACTATAGGTTCCTTAAGCGCTCAGAATAACCACATGCAGTTTCTACAGAAAGTGTGTTTCAGAACTGCTGAATCAAAAGTAACCTTCAACTCTGTGAGTTGAATGCACAGAACAGAAAGAAGTTTCACAGAAACTTTCTGTGTAGTTTTTATTTGGAGATATTCCTTTTTCCACTATAGGTCCCTTAGCGCACAGAATGTCAACTTGCAGTTTCTAAAGAAAGAGTGTTTCAGAAGTGCTCAATCAAAAGAAAGCTTCAACTCTGTTAGTTGAATGCACAGAACAGAAAGAAGTTTCACTGAATGCTTCTGTGTAGTTTTTATTTGAAGATATTCCTTTTTCCACTATAGGCCCCTTAGCCTTCAGAATGTCCACTTGCAGTTTCTACAGAAAGAGTGTTTCAGAACTACTCACCCAAAAGTAAGCGTCAACTCTGTTAGTTAAAGGCACAGAACAGAAAGAAGTTTCACAGCATGCTTCTGTGTAGTTTCCATTTGAAAATATTCCTTTTTCACTATAGGTTCCTTAGCGCTCTGAATGTCCACATGCAGTTTCTACAGAAAGTGTGTTTCAGAACTGCTCAATCAAAAGTAAGCTTCAACTCTGTTAGATGAATGCACAGAACAGAAAGGAGTTTCACAGAATGCTTTTGTGTCGTTTTTACTTGAAGATATTCGTTTTTCCACTGTAGGCCCATTAGCACACCGAATTTCCAGGTGCTGTTTCTACAGAAAGAGTGTTTCAGAAATGCTCAATCAAAAGAAAGCTTCATCTCTGTTAGTTGAATGTACAGAACAGAATGAAGTTTCACTGAATGCTTCTGTGTAGTTTTTATTTGAAGATATTCCTTTTTCTACTATAGGTTCCTTAGCCCTCCGAATATCCACATGCAGTTTCTACAGAAAGTGTGTTTCAGAACGGCTCAATCAAAAGTAAGCTTCAACTCTGTGAGTTGAATGCACAGAAAAGAAAGAAGTTTCACAGAATGTTTTTGTGTCGTTTTTACTTGAAGATATTCCTTTTTCCACTATAGGCCCCTTAGCACACCGATGTTCATTTGCTGTTTCTACAGAAAGAGTGTTTCAGAACTGCTCAATCAAAAGTAAGCTTCAACTCCGTTAGTTGAATGCACAGAAGAGAAAGAAGTTTCACAGAATGCTTCTGTGTAGTTTTTAATTGAAGATATTGCTTTTTCAAATATAGGCCCCTTAGCGCTCCGAATGTCCACACGCAGTTTCTACAGAAATAGTGTTTCAGAACTGCACAATCAAAAGTAAACTTCAACTCGGTTAGTTGAATGCACAGAACAGAAAGAAGCTTCACAGAATGCTTCTGTGTAGTCTTTATTTGGAGATATCCCTTTTTCCACTACAGGCCCCTTAGCGCTCCGAATGTCCAATTGCAGTTTCTACAAAAAGTGTGTTGCAGAACTGCTCAATCAAAAGTAAGCTTCAACTCTGTTAGTTGAATGCACAGAACAGAAAGAAGTTTCACAGAATGCTTCTCTGTAGTTTTTATTTGAAGATATCCCTTTTTCCACTATAGGCCCATTACCGTTCAGAATGTCCAATTGCAGTTTCTACAGAAAGAGTGCTTCAGAACTGCTCAATCAAAAGTAAGCTTCAACTCTTTTAGTTGAATGCACAGAAGAGAAAGAAGTCTCACAGAATGTTTTTGTGTCGTTTTCACTTGAAGATATTCCTTTTTCCACTATAGGCCCCTTAGCACACCGAATGTTCAGTTGCTGTTTCCACAGAAAGAGTGTTTCAGAACTGCTCAATCAAAAGTAAGCTTCAACACTGTGAGTTGCATGCACAGAAGAGAAAGAAGTTTCACTGAATGCTTCTGTGTAGTTTTTATTTGAAGATATCCATTTTTCCGCTATAGGCCCCTTAGCCTTCAGAATGTCCACTTGCAGTTTCTACAGAAAGAGTGTTTCAGAACTACTCACCCAAAAGTAAGCTTCAACTCTGTGAGTTGAATGCACAGAAAAGAAAGAAGTTTCACAGCATGCTTCTGTGTAGTTTCCATTTGAAAATGTTCCTTTTTCCACTATAGGTTCCTAAGCGCTCTGAATGTCCACATGCAGTTTCTACAGAAAGTGTGTTTCAGAACTGCTCAATCAAAAGTAAGCTTCAACTCTGTTAGATGAATGCACAGAACAGAAAGAAGTTTCACAGAATGCTTTTGTGTCATTTTTACTTGAAGATATTCCTTTTTCCACTGTAGGCCCATTAGCACACCGAATTTCCAGGTGCTCTTTCTACAGAAAGAGTGTTTCAGAACTGCTCAATCAAATGTAAGCTTCAGCTCTGTTAGGAGAATGCACAGAACAGAAAGAAGTTTCACAGAATCTTTCTGTGTAGTTTTTATTTGGAGATATTCCTTTTTCCATTATAGGACCTTTAGCGCTCAGAATGTCAACTTGCAGTTTCTACAGAAAGAGTGTTTCAGAACTGCTCAATCAAAAGAAAGCTTCATCTCTGTTAGTTGAATGCACAGAACAGAATGAAGTTTCACTGAATGCTTCTGTGTAGTTTTTATTTGAAGATATTCCTTTTTCCACTATAGGTTCCTTAGCCCTCCGAATATCCACATGCAGTTTCTACAGAAAGTGTGTTTCAGAACGGCTCAATCAAAAGTAAGCTTCAACTCTGTGAGTTGAATGCACAGAAAAGAAAGAAGTTTCACAGAATGTTTTTGTGTCGTTTTTACTTGAAGATATTCCTTTTTCCACTATAGGCCCCTTAGCACACCGAATGTTCAGTTGCTGTATCTACAGAAAGACTGTTTCAGAACTGCTCAATCAAAAGTAAGCTTCAACTCTGTGAGTTGCATGCACAGAAGAGAAAGAAGTTTCACAGAATATTTCTGTGTAGTTTTTATTTGGAGATATTCCTTTTTCCACTATGGGACCCTTAGCGCTCAGAATGTCAACTTGCAGTTTCTACAGAAAGAGCGTTTCAGAACTGCTCAATTAAAAGTAATCTTCAACTCTGTTAGTTGAACGCACAGAACAGAAAGAAGTTTCACTGTATGCTTCTGTGTAGTTTTTATTTGAAGACATTCCTTTTTCCACTACAGGCCCCTTAGCGCTCCGAATGTCCCCCTGCCGTTTCAACACAAAGAGTGTTTCAGAACTGCTCGATCCAAAGTATGCTTCAACACTGTTAGTTGAATTGAGAGAACAGAAAGAAGTTTCACAGAATGCTTCTGTGTAGTTTTTATTTGAAGATATTCCTCTTTCCACTCTAGGCCCCTTAGCACTCCAGGTGTCCGCTTGCTGTTTCTACAGAAAGCGGGTTTCAGAACTGCTCAATCAAAAGTAAGCTTCAACTCTGTTAGTTGAACTCACAGAACAGAGAGTAGTTTCACAGAATGCTTCTGTGTAGTTTTTATTTGAAGATATTCCTTTTTCCACTATAGGTTCCTTAAGCGCTCAGAATAACCACATGCAGTTTCTACAGAAAGTGTGTTTCAGAACTGCTTAATCAAAAGTAACCTTCAACTCTGTGAGTTGAATGCACAGAACAGAAAGAAGTTTCACAGAAACTTTCTGTGTAGTTTTTATTTGGAGATATTCCTTTTTCCACTATAGGTCCCTTAGCGCACAGAATGTCAACTTGCAGTTTCTACAGAAAGAGTGTTTCAGAAGTGCTCAATCAAAAGAAAGCTTCAACTCTGTTAGTTGAAAGCACAGAACAGAAAGAAGTTTCACTGAATGCTTCTGTGTAGTTTTTAATGGAAGATATCCCTTTTTCCACT
Source organism: Nomascus leucogenys (assembly GCF_006542625.1). Lineage (NCBI taxonomy): Eukaryota > Metazoa > Chordata > Mammalia > Primates > Hylobatidae > Nomascus > Nomascus leucogenys. The sequence goes on along the minus strand of NW_022096974.1, from coordinate 29,996 downwards.
ATAGGCCCCTTAGCCTTCAGAATGTCCACTTGCAGTTTCTACGGAAAGAGTGTTTCAGAACTACTCACCCAAGAGTAAGCGTCAACTCTGTTAGTTAAAGGCACAGAACAGAAAGAAGTTTCACAGCATGCTTCTGTGTAGTTTCCATTTGAAAATATTCCTTTTTCCACTATAGGTTCCCTAGCGCTCTGAATGTCCACATGCAGTTTCTACAGAAAGTGTGTTTCAGAACTGCTCAATCAAAAGTAAGCTTCAACTCTGTTAGATGAATGCACAGAACAGAAAGAAGTTTCACAGAATGCTTTTGTGTCGTTTTTACTTGAAGATATTCGTTTTTCCACTGAAGGCCCATTAGCACACCGAATTTCCAGGTGATTTTTCTACAGAAAGAGTGTTTCAGAACTGCTCAATCAAATGTAAGCTTCAGCTCTGTTAGGAGAATGCACAGAACAGAAAGAAGTTTCACAGAATCTTTCTGTGTAGTTTTTATTTGGAGATATTCCTTTTTCCATTATAGAACCCTTAGCGCTCAGAATGTCAACTTGCAGTTTCTACAGAAAGAGTGTTTTAGAACTGCTCAATGAAAAGAAAGGTTCATCTCTGTTAGTTGAATGTACAGAACAGAATGAAGTTTCACTGAATGCTTCTGTGTAGTTTTTATTTGAAGATATTCCTTTTTCCACTATAGGTTCCTTAGCGCTCCGAATATCCACATGCAGTTTCTACAGAAAGTGTGTTTCAGAACGGCTCAATCAAAAGTAATCTTCAACTCTGTGAGTTGAATGCACAGAAAGGAAAGAAGTTTCACAGAATCTTTCTGTGTAGTTTTAATTTGGAGATATTCCATTTTCCATTATAGGACCCTTAGCGCTCAGAATGTCAACTTGCAGTTTTTACAGAAAGGGTATTTCAGAACTGCTCAATCAAAAGTAAGCTTCAACTCTGTTAGTTGAATGCACAGAACAGAAAGAAGTTTCACAGAATGCTTCTGTGTAGTTTTTATTTGAAGATATCCCTTTTTCCAAAATAGGCCCCTTAGCGTTCAGAATTTCCACTTGCAGTATGTACAGAAAGAGTGTTTCAGAACTGCTCAGTCAAAAGTAAGCTTCATCTCCGTTAGTTGAATGCACAGAAGAGAAAGAAGTTTCACAGAATCCTTCTGTGTAGTTTTTAATTGAAGATATTCCTTTTTCAAATATAGGCCCCTTAGCGCTCCGAATGTCCACACGCAGTTTCTACAGAAATAGTGTTTCAGAACTGCTCAATCAAAAGTAAACTTCAACTCGGTTAGTTGAATGCACAGAACAGAAAGAAGCTTCACAGAATGCTTCTGTGTAGTCTTTATTTGGAGATATCCCTTTTTCCACTACAGGCCCCTTAGCGCTCCGAATGTCCAATTGCAGTTTCTACAAAAAGTGTGTTGCAGAACTGCTCAATCAAAAGTAAGCTTCAACTCTGTTAGTTGAATGCACAGAACAGAAAGAAGTTTCACAGAATGCTTCTCTGTAGTTTTTATTTGAAGATATCCCTTTTTCCACTACAGGCCCATTACCGTTGAGAATGTCCAATTGCAGTTTCTACAGAAAGAGTGCTTCAGAACTGCTCAATCAAAAGTAAGCTTCAACTCTTTTAGTTGAATGCACAGAAGAGAAAGAAGTCTCACAGAATGTTTTGTGTCGTTTTCACTTGAAGATATTCCTTTTTCCACTATAGGACCCTTAGCACACCGAATATTCAGTTGCTGCTTCCACAGAAAGAGTGTTTCAGAACTGCTCAATCAAAAGTAAGCTTCAACTCTGTGAGTTGAATGCACAGAAGAGAAAGAAGTTTCACAGAATATTTCTGTGTAGTTTTTATTTGAAGATATTCCTTTTTCCACTTCAGGCCCCTTAGCCCTCGGAATGTCCCCATGCCGTTTCTACACAAAGAGTGTTTCAGAACTGCTAGATCCAAAGTATGCTTTAACACTGTGAGTTGAATTGAGATAACAGAAAGAAGTTTCACAGAATGCTTCTGTGTAGTTTTTATTTGAAGATATTCCTCTTTCCACTATAGGCCCCTTAGCACTCCGTGTGTCCGCTTGCAGTTTCTACAGAAAGAGGGTTTCAGAACTGCTCAGTCAAAAGTAAGCTTCAACTCTGTTAGTTGAACTCACAGAACAGAAAGTAGTTTCACAGAATGATTCTGTGTGGTTTTTATTTCAAGATATTCCTTTTTCCACTGTAGGTTCCTTAGCGCTCCGAATGACCACATGCAGTTTCTACAGAAAGTGTGTTTCAGAACTGCTGAATCAAAAGTAACCTTCAACTCTGTGAGTTGAATGCACAGGACAGAAAGAAGTTTCACAGAATCTTTCTGTGTAGTTTTTATTTGGAGATACTCCTTTTTCCACTATAGGTCCCTTAGCGCACAGAATGTCAACTTGCAATTTCTACAGAAAGAGTGTTTCAGAAGTGCTCAATCAAAAGAAAGCTTCAACTCTGTTAGTTGAATGCACAGAACAGAAAGAAGTTTCACTGAATGCTTCTGTGTAGTTTCTATTTGAACATATCCCTTTTTCCACTATAGGCCCCTTAGCCTTCAGAATGTCCACTTGCAGTTTCTACAGAAAGAGTGTTTCAGAACTACTCACCCAAAAGTAAGCGTCAACTCTGTTAGTTAAAGGCACAGAACAGAAAGAAGTTTCACAGCATGCTTCTGTGTAGTTTCCATTTGAAAATATTCCTTTTTTCACTATAGGTTCCTTAGCGCTCTGAATGTCCACATGCAGTTTCTACAGAAAGTGTGTTTCAGAACTGCTCAATCAAAAGTAAGCTTCAACTCTGTTAGATGAATGCACAGAACAGAAAGGAGTTTCACAGAATGCTTTTGTGTCGTTTTTACTTGAAGATATTCGTTTTTCCACTGTAGGCCCATTAGCACACCGAATTTCCAGGTGCTGTTTCTACAGAAAGAGTGTTTCAGAACTGCTCAATCAAAAGAAAGCTTCATCTCTGTTAGTTGAATGTACAGAACAGAATGAAGTTTCACTGAATGCTTCTGTGTAGTTTTTATTTGAAGATATTCCTTTTTCCACTATAGGTTCCTTAGCCCTCCGAATATCCACATGCAGTTTCTACAGAAAGTGTGTTTCAGAACGGCTCAATCAAAAGTAAGCTTCAACTCTGTGAGTTGAATGCACAGAAAAGAAAGAAGTTTCACAGAATGTTTTTGTGTCGTTTTTACTTGAAGATATTCCTTTTTCCACTATAGGCCCCTTAGCACACCGAATGTTCAGTTGCTGTTTCTACAGAAAGAGTGTTTCAGAACTGCTCAATCAAAAGTAAGCTTCAACTCTGTGAGTTGCATGCACAGAAGAGAAAGAAGTTTCACAGAATATTTCTGTGTAGTTTTTATTTGGAGATATTCCTTTTTCCACTATGGGACCCTTAGCGCTCAGAATGTCAACTTGCAGTTTCTACAGAAAGAGCGTTTCAGAACTGTTCAATTAAAAGTAAGCTTCAACTCTGTTAGTTGAATGCACAGAACAGAAAGAAGTTTCACTGTATGCTTCTGTGTAGTTTTTATTTGAAGACATTCCTTTTTCCACTACAGGCCCCTTAGCGCTCCGCATGTCCCCATGCCGTTTCTACACAAAGAGTGTTTCAGAACTGCTCGATCCAAAGTATGCTTCAACACTGTTAGTTGAATTGAGAGAACAGAAAGAAGTTTCACAGAATGCTTCTGTGTAGTTTTTATTTGAAGATATTCCTCTTTCCACTCTAGGCCCCTTAGCACTCCGGGTGTCCGCTTGCAGTTTCTACAGAAAGAGGGTTTCAGAACTGCTCAATCAAAAGTACGCTTCAACTCTGTTAGGAGAATGCACAGAACAGAAAGAAGTTTCACAGAATCTTTCTGTGTAGTTTTTATTTGGAGATATTCCTTTTTCCATTATAGAACCCTTAGCGCTCAGAATGTCAACTTGCAGTTTCTACAGAAAGAGTGTTTCAGAACCGCTCAATCAAAAGAAAGCTTCATCTCTGTTAGTTGAATGTACGGAACAGAATGAAGTTTCACTGAATGCTTCTGTGTAGTTTTTATTTGAAGATATTCCTTTTTCCACTATAGGTTCCTTAGCGCTCCGAATATCCACATGCAGTTTCTACAGAAAGTGTGTTTCAGAACGGCTCAATCAAAAGTAAGCTTCAACTCTGTGAGTTGAATGCACAGAAAAGAAAGAAGTTTCACAGAATCTTTCTGTGTAGTTTTAATTTGGAGATATTCCTTTTTCCATTATAGGACCCTTAGCGCTCAGAATGTCAACATGCAGTTTCTACAGAAAGGGTATTTCAGAACTGCTCAATCAAAAGTAAGCTTCAACTCTGTTAGGTGAATGCACAGAACAGAAAGAAGTTTCACAGAATGCTTCTGTGTAGTTTTTATTTGAAGATATCCCTTTTTCCAAAATAGGCCCCTTAGCGTTCAGAATTTCCACTTGCAATATGTACAGAAAGAGTGTTTCAGAACTGCTCTGTCAAAAGTAAGCTTCATCTCCGTTAGTTGAATGCACAGAACAGAAAGAAGTTTCACAGAATGCTTCTGTGTAGTTTTTAATTGAAGATATTCCTTTTTCAAATATAGGCCCCTTAGCGCTCCGAATGTCCACACGCAGTTTCTACAGAAATAGTGTTTCAGAACTGCTCAATCAAAAGTAAACTTCAACTCGGTTAGTTGAATGCACAGAACAGAAAGAAGCTTCACAGAATGCTTCTGTGTAGTCTTTATTTGGAGATATCCCTTTTTCCACTACAGGCCCCTTAGCGCTCCGAATGTCCAATTGCAGTTTCTACAAAAAGTGTGTTGCAGAACTGCTCAATCAAAAGTAAACAGAAAGAGTGTTTCAGAACTGCTCAATCAAAAGTAAGCTTCAACACTGTGAGTTGCATGCACAGAAGAGAAAGAAGTTTCACTGAATGCTTCTGTGTAGTTTTTATTTGAAGATATCCCTTTTTCCGCTATAGGCCCCTTAGCCTTCAGAATGTCCACTTGCAGTTTCTACAGAAAGAGTGTTTCAGAACTACTCACCCAAAAGTAAGCGTCAACTCTGTTAGTTAAAGGCACAGAACAGAAAGAAGTTTCACAGCATGCTTCTGTGTAGTTTCCATTTGAAAATATTCCTTTTTCCACTATAGGTTCCTTAGCGCTCTGAATGTCCACATGCAGTTTCTACAGAAAGTGTGTTTCAGAACTGCTCAATCAAAAGTAAGCTTCAACTCTGTTAGATGAATGCACAGAACAGAAAGAAGTTTCACAGAATGCTTTTGTGTCGTTTTTACTTGAAGATATTCGTTTTTCCACTGTAGGCCCATTAGCACACCGAATTTCCAGGTGCTGTTTCTACAGAAAGAGTGTTTCAGAACTGCTCAATCAAAAGAAAGCTTCATCTCTGTTAGTTGAATGTACAGAACAGAATGAAGTTTCACTGAATGCTTCTGTGTAGTTTTTATTTGAAGATATTCCTTTTTCCACTATAGGTTCCTTAGCCCTCCGAATATCCACATGCAGTTTCTACAGAAAGTGTGTTTCAGAACGGCTCAATCAAAAGTAAGCTTCAACTCTGTGAGTTGAATGCACAGAAAAGAAAGAAGTTTCACAGAATCTTTCTGTGTAGTTTTAATTTGGAGATATTCCTTTTTCCATTATAGGACCCTTAGCGCTCAGAATGTCAACATGCAGTTTCTACAGAAAGGGTATTTCAGAACTGCTCAATCAAAAGTAAGCTTCAACTCTGTTAGTTGAATGCACAGAACAGAAAGAAGTTTCACTGAATGCTTCTGTGTAGTTTTTATTTGAAGATATCCCTTTTTCCACTATAGGCCCCTTAGCCTTCAGAATGTCCACTTGCAGTTTCTACAGAAAGAGTGTTTCAGAACTACTCACCCAAAACTAAGCGTCAACTCTGTTAGTTAAAGGCACAGAACAGAAAGAAGTTTCACAGCATGCTTCTGTGTAGTTTCCATTTGAAAATGTTCCTTTTTCCACTATAGGTTCCTAAGCGCTATGAATGTCCACATGCAGTTTCTACAGAAAGTGTGTTTCAGAACTGCTCAATCAAAAGTAAGCTTCAACTCTGTTAGATGAATGCACAGAACAGAAAGAAGTTTCACAGAATGCTTTTGTGTCATTTTTACTTGAAGATATTACTTTTTCAACTGTGGGCCCATTAGCACACCGAATTTCCAGGTGCTCTTTCTACAGAAAGAGTGTTTCAGAACTGCTCAATCAAATGTAAGCTTCAGCTCTGTTAGGAGAATGCACAGAACAGAAAGAAGTTTCACAGAATCTTTCTGTGTAGTTTTTATTTGGAGATATTCCTTTTTCCATTATAGGAGCCTTAGCGCTCAGAATGTCAACTTGCAGTTTCTACAGAAAGAGTGTTTCAGAACTGCTCAATCAAAAGAAAGCTTCATCTCTGTTAGTTGAATGTACAGAACAGAATGAAGTTTCACTGAATGCTTCTGTGTAGTTTTTATTTGAAGACATTCCTTTTTCCACTACAGGCCCCTTAGCGCTCCGAATGTCCCCATGCCGTTTCTACACAAAGAGTGTTTCAGAACTGCTCGATCCAAAGTATGCTTCAACACTGTTAGTTGAATTGAGAGAACAGAAAGAAGTTTCACAGAATGCTTCTGTGTAGTTTTTATTTGAAGATATTCCTCTTTCCACTCTAGGCCCCTTAGCACTCCGGGTGTCCGCTTGCTGTTTCTACAGAAAGCTGGTTTCAGAACTGCTCAATCAAAAGTAAGCTTCAACTCTGTTAGTTGAACTCACAGAACAGAGAGTAGTTTCACAGAATGCTTCTGTGTAGTTTTTATTTGAAGATATTCCTTTTTCCACTATAGGTTCCTTAAGCGCTCAGAATAACCACATGCAGTTTCTACAGAAAGTGTGTTTCAGAACTGCTGAATCAAAAGTAACCTTCAACTCTGTGAGTTGAATGCACAGAACAGAAAGAAGTTTCACAGAATATTTCTGTGTAGTTTTTATTTGGAGATATTCCTTTTTCCACTATAGGTCCCTTAGCGCACAGAATGTCAACTTGCAGTTTCTACAGAAAGAGTGTTTCAGAAGTGCTCAATCAAAAGAAAGCTTCAACTCTGTTAGTTGAAACCACAGAACAGAAAGAAGTTTCACTGAATGCTTCTGTGTAGTTTTTATTGGAAGATATCCCTTTTTCCACTATAGGCCCCTTAGCCTTCAGAATGTCCACTTGCAGTTTCTACGGAAAGAGTGTTTCAGAACTACTCACCCAAAAGTAAGCGTCAACTCTGTTAGTTAAAGGCACAGAACAGAAAGAAGTTTCACAGCATGCTTCTGTGTAGTTTCCATTTGAAAATATTCCTTTTTCCACTATAGGTTCCCTAGCGCTCTGAATGTCCACATGCAGTTTCTACAGAAAGTGTGTTTCAGAACTGCTCAATCAAAAGTAAGCTTCAACTCTGTGAGTTGCATGCACGGAAGAGAAAGAAGTTTCACAGAATATTTCTGTGTAGTTTTTATTTGGAGATATTACTTTTTCCACTATGGGACCCTTAGCCCTCAGAATGTCAACTTGCAGTTTCTACAGAAAGAGCGTTTCAGAACTGCTCAATTAAAAGTAAGCTTCAGCTCTGTTAGTTGAATGCACAGAACAGAAAGAAGTTTCACTGTATGCTTCTGTGTAGTTTTTATTTGAAGACATTCCTTTTTCCACTACAGGCCCCTTAGCGCTCCGAATGTCCCCATGCCGTTTCTACACAAAGAGTGTTTCAGAACTGCTCGATCCAAAGTATGCTTCAACACTGTTAGTTGAATTGAGAGAACAGAAAGAAGTTTCACAGAATGCTTCTGTGTAGTTTTTATTTGAAGATATTCCTCTTTCCACTATAGGGCCCTTAGCACTCCGTGTGTCCGCTTGCAGTTTCTACAGAAAGTGTGTTTCAGAACTGCTCAATCCAAAGTAAGCTTCAACTCTGTTATATGAATGCACAGAACAGAAAGAAGTTTCACAGAATGCTTTTGTGTCGTTTTTACTTGAAGATATTCGTTTTTCCACTGTAGGCCCATTAGCACACCGAATTTCCAGGTGCTGTTTCTACAGAAAGAGTGTTTCAGAACTGCTCAATCAAAAGAAAGCTTCATCTCTGTTAGTTGAATTGACAGAACAGAATGAAGTTTCACTGAATGCTTCTGTGTAGTTTTTATTTGAAGATATTCCTTTTTCCACTATAGGTTCCTTAGCCCTCCGAATATCCACATGCAGTTTCTACAGAAAGTGTGTTTCAGAACGGCTCAATCAAAAGTAAGCTTCAACTCTGTGAGTTGAATGCACAGAAAAGAAAGAAGTTTCACAGAATGTTTTTTTGTCGTTTTTACTTGAAGATATTCCTTTTTCCACTATAGGCCCCTTAGCACACCGAATGTTCAGTTGCTGTTTCTACAGAAAGACTGTTTCAGAACTGCTCAATCAAAAGTAAGCTTCAACTCTGTGAGTTGCATGCACGGAAGAGAAAGAAGTTTCACAGAATATTTCTGTGTAGTTTTTATTTGGAGATATTACTTTTTCCACTATGGGACCCTTAGCCCTCAGAATGTCAACTTGCAGTTTCTACAGAAAGAGCGTTTCAGAACTGCTCAATTAAAAGTAAGCTTCAGCTCTGTTAGTTGAATGCACAGAACAGAAAGAAGTTTCACTGTATGCTTCTGTGTAGTTTTTATTTGAAGACATTCCTTTTTCCACTACAGGCCCCTTAGCGCTCCGAATGTCCCCATGCCGTTTCTACACAAAGAGTGTTTCAGAACTGCTCGATCCAAAGTATGCTTTAACACTGTGAGTTGAATTGAGATAACAGAAAGAAGTTTCACAGAATGCTTCTGTGTAGTTTTTATTTGAAGATATTCCTCTTTCCACTATAGGGCCCTTAGCACTCCGTGTGTCCGCTTGCAGTTTCTACAGAAAGTGTGTTTCAGAACTGCTCAATCAAAAGTAAGCTTCAACTCTGTTAGATGAATGCACAGAACAGAAAGAAGTTTCACAGAATGCTTTTGTGTCGTTTTTACTTGAAGATATTCGTTTTTCCACTGTAGGCCCATTAGCACACCGAATTTCCAGGTGATTTTTCTACAGAAAGAGTGTTTCAGAACTGCTCAATCAAATGTAAGCTTCAGCTCTGTTAGGAGAATGCACAGAACAGAAAGAAGTTTCACAGAATCTTTCTGTGTAGTTTTTATTTGGAGATATTCCTTTTTCCATTATAGAACCCTTAGCGCTCAGAATGTCAACTTGCAGTTTCTACAGAAAGAGTGTTTTAGAACTGCTCAATCAAAAGAAAGGTTCATCTCTGTTAGTTGAATGTACAGAACAGAATGAAGTTTCACTGAATGCTACTGTGTAGTTTTTATTTGAAGATATCCCTTTTTCCAAAATAGGCCCCTTAGCGTTCAGAATTTCTACTTGCAGTATGTACAGAAAGATTGTTTCAGAACTGCTCAGTCAAAAGTAAGCTTCATCTCCGTTAGTTGAATGCACAGAAGAGAAAGAAGTTTCACAGAATCCTTCTGTGTAGTTTTTAATTGAAGATATTCCTTTTTCAAATATAGGCCCCTTAGCTCTCCGAATGTCCACATGCAGTTTCTACAGAAATAGTGTTTCAGAACTGCTCAATCAAAGTAAACTTCAACTCGGTTAGTTGAATGCACAGAACAGAAAGAAGCTTCACAGAATGCTTCTGTGTAGTCTTTATTTGGAGATATCCCTTTTTCCACTACAGGCCCCTTAGCGCTCCGAATGTCCAATTGCAGTTTCTACAAAAAGTGTGTTGCAGAACTGCTCAATCAAAAGTAAGCTTCAACTCTGTTAGTTGAATGCACAGAACAGAAAGAAGTTTCACAGAATGCTTCTCTGTAGTTTTTATTTGAAGATATCCCTTTTTCCACTACAGGCCCATTACCGTTGAGAATGTCCAATTGCAGTTTCTACAGAAAGAGTGCTTCAGAACTGCTCAATCAAAAGTAAGCTTCAACTCTTTTAGTTGAATGCACAGAAGAGAAAGAAGTCTCACAGAATGTTTTTGTGTCGTTTTCACTTGAAGATATTCCTTTTTCCACTATAGGACCCTTAGCACACCGAATGTTCAGTTGCTGCTTCCACAGAAAGAGTGTTTCAGAACTGCTCAATCAAAAGTAAGCTTCAACTCTGTGAGTTGCATGCACAGAAGAGAAAGAAGTTTCACAGAATATTTCTGTGTAGTTTTTATTTGAAGATATTCCTTTTTCCACTACAGGCCCCTTAGCGCTGCGAATGTCCCCATGCCGTTTCTACACAAAGAGTGTTTCAGAACTGCTCGATCCAAAGTATGCTTTAACACTGTGAGTTGAATTGAGATATCAGAAAGAAGTTTCACAGAATGCTTCTGTGTAGTTTTTATTTGAAGATATTCCTCTTTCCACTATAGGGCCCTTAGCACTCCGTGTGTCCGCTTGCAGTTTCTACAGAAAGAGGGTTTCAGAACTGCTCAGTCAAAAGTAAGCTTCAACTCTGTTAGTTGAACTCACAGAACAGAAAGTAGTTTCACAGAATGCTTCTTTGTGGTTTTTATTTCAAGATATTCCTTTTTCCACTATAGGTTCCTTAAGCGCTCAGAATAACCACATGCAGTTTCTACAGAAAGTGTGTTTCAGAACTGCTGAATCAAAAGTAACCTTCAACTCTGTGAGTTGAATGCACAGAACAGAAAGAAGTTTCACAAAAACTTTCTGTGTAGTTTTTATTTGGAGATATTCCTTTTTCCACTATAGGTCCCTTAGCGCACAGAATGTCAACTTGCAGTTTCTACAGAAAGAGTGTTTCAGAAGTGCTCAATCAAAAGAAAGCTTCAACTCTGTTAGTTGAAAGTACAGAACAGAAAGAAGTTTCACAGAATGCTTTTGTGTCATTTTTACTTGAAGATATTCCTTTTTCCACTGTAGGCCCATTAGCACACCGAATTTCCAGGTGCTGTTTCTACAGAAAGAGTGTTTCAGAACTGCTCAATCAAATGTAAGCTTCAGCTCTGTTAGGAGAATGCACAGAACAGAAAGAAGTTTCACAGAATCTTTCTGTGTAGTTTTTATTTGGAATATTCCTTTTTCCATTATAGAACCCTTAGCGCTCAGAATGTCAACTTGCAGTTTCTACAGAAAGAGTGTTTCAGAACTGCTCAATCAAAAGAAAGCTTCATCTCTGTTAGTTGAATGTACAGAACAGAATGAAGTTTCACTGAATGCTTCTGTGTAGTTTTTATTTGAAGATATTCCTTTTTCCACTATAGGTTCCTTAGCGCTCCGAATATCCACGTGCAGTTTCTACAGAAAGTGTGTTTCAGAACGGCTCAATCAAAAGTAAGCTTCAACTCTGTGAGTTGAATGCACAGAAAAGAAAGAAGTTTCACAGAATCTTTCTGTGTAGTTTTAATTTGGAGATATTCCTTTTTCCATTATAGGACCCTTAGCGCTCAGAATGTCAACATGCAGTTTCTACAGAAAGGGTATTTCAGAACTGCTCAATCAAAAGTAAGCTTCAACTCTGTTAGTTGAATGCACAGAACAGAAAGAAGTTTCACAGAATGCTTCTGTGTAGTTTTTATTTGAAGATATCCCTTTTTCCAAAATAGGCCCCTTAGCGTTCAGAATTTCCACTTGCAGTATGTACAGAAAGAGTGTTTCAGAACTGCTCTGTCAAAAGTAAGCTTCATCTCCGTTAGTTGAATGCACAGAAGAGAAAGAAGTTTCACAGAATGCTTCTGTGTAGTTTTTAATTGAAGATATTCCTTTTTCAAATATAGGCCCCTTAGCGCTCCGAATGTCCACACGCAGTTTCTACAGAAATAGTGTTTCAGAACTGCTCAATCAAAAGTAAACTTCAACTCGGTTAGTTGAATGCACAGAACAGAAAGAAGCTTCACAGAATGCTTCTGTGTAGTCTTTATTTGGAGATATCCCTTTTTCCACTACAGGCCCCTTAGCGCTCCGAATGTCCAATTGCAGTTTCTACAAAAAGTGTGTTGCAGAACTGCTCAATCAAAAGTAAGCTTCAACTCTGTTAGTTGAATGCACAGAACAGAAAGAAGTTTCACAGAATGCTTCTCTGTAGTTTTTTTTGAAGATATCCCTTTTTCCACTATAGGCCCATTACCGTTCAGAATGTCCAATTGCAGTTTCTACAGAAAGAGTGCTTCAGAACTGCTCAATCAAAAGTAAGCTTCAACTCTTTTAGTTGATGCACAGAAGAGAAAGAAGTCTCACAGAATGTTTTTGTGTCGTTTTCACTTGAAGATATTCCTTTTTCCACTATAGGCCCCTTAGCACACCAAATGTTCAGTTGCTGTTTCCACAGAAAGAGTGTTTCAGAACTGCTCAATCAAAATTAAGCTTCAACTCTGTGAGTTGCATGCACAGAAGAGAAAGAAGTTTCACTGAATGCTTCTGTGTAGTTTTTATTTGAAGATATCCCTTTTTCCGCTATAGGCCCCTTAGCCTTCAGAATGTCCACTTGCACTTTCTACAGAAAGAGTGTTTCAGAACTACTCACCCAAAAGTAAGCGTCAACTCTGTTAGTTAAAGCACAGAACAGAAAGAAGTTTCACAGCATGCTTCTGTGTAGTTTCCATTTGAAAATATTCTTTTTCCACTATAGGTTCCTTAGCGCTCTGAATGTCCACATGCAGTTTCTACAGAAAGTGTGTTTCAGAACTGCTCAATCAAAAGTAAGCTTCAACTCTGTTAGATGAATGCACAGAACAGAAAGAAGTTTCACAGAATGCTTTTGTGTCGTTTTTACTTGAAGATATTCCTTTTTCCACTGTAGGCCCATTAGCACACCGAATTTCCAGGTGCTGTTTCTACAGAAAGAGTGTTTCAGAACTGCTCAATCAAAAGTAAGCTTCATCTCTGTTAGTTGAATGTACAGAACAGAATGAAGTTTCACTGAATGCTTCTGTGTAGTTTTTATTTGAAGATATTCCTTTTTCCACTATAGGTTCCTTAGCCCTCCGAATATCCACATGCAGTTTCTACAGAAAGTGTGTTTCAGAAGGTCTCAATCAAAAGTAAGCTTCAACTCTGTGAGTTGAATGCACAGAAAAGAAAGAAGTTTCACAGAATGTTTTTGTGTCGTTTTTACTTGAAGATATTCCTTTTTCCACTATAGGCCCCTTAGCACACCGAATGTTCAGTTCCTGTTTCTACAGAAAGAGTGTTTCAGAACTGCTCAATCAAAAGTAAGCTTCAACTCTGTGAGTTGCATGCACGGAAGAGAAAGAAGTTTCACAGAATATTTCTGTGTAGTTTTTATTTGGAGATATTCCTTTTTCCACTATGGGACCCTTAGCGCTCAGAATGTCAACTTGCAGTTTCTACAGAAAGAGCGTTTCAGAACTGCTCAATTAAAAGTAAGCTTCAACTCTGTTAGTTGAACGCACAGAACAGAAAGAAGTTTCACTGTATGCTTCTGTGTAGTTTTTATTTGAAGACATTCCTTTTTCCACTACAGGCCCCTTAGCGCTCCGATGTCCCATGCCGTTTCTACAGAAAGAGTGTTTCAGAACTGCTCGATCCAAAGTATGCTTCAACACTGTTAGTTGAATTGAGAGAACAGAAAGAAGTTTCACAGAATGCTTCTGTGTAGTTTTTATTTGAAGATATTCCTCTTTCCACTCTAGGCCCCTTAGCACTCCGGGTGTCCGCTTGCTGTTTCTACAGAAAGAGGGTTTCAGAACTGCTCAATCAAAAGTAAGCTTCAACTCTGTTAGTTGAACTCACAGAACAGAAAGTAGTTTCACAGAATGCTTCTGTGTAGTTTTTATTTGAAGATATTCCTTTTTCCACTATAGGTTCCTTAAGCGCTCAGAATAACCACATGCAGTTTCTACAGAAAGTGTGTTTCAGAACTGCTGAATCAAAAGTAACCTTCAACTCTGTGAGTTGAATGCACAGAACAGAAAGAAGTTTCACAGAATGCTTTTGTGTCATTTTTACTTGAAGATATTCTTTTTCCACTGTAGGCCCATTAGCACACCGAATTTCCAGGTGCTGTTTCTACAGAAAGAGTGTTTCAGAACTGCTCAATCAAATGTAAGCTTCAGCTCTGTTAGGAGAATGCACAGAACAGAAAGAAGTTTCACAGAATCTTTCTGTGTAGTTTTTATTTGGAGATATTCCTTTTTCCATTATAGAACCCTTAGCGCTCAGAATGTCAACTTGCAGTTTCTACAGAAAGAGTGTTTCAGAACTGCTCAATCAAAAGAAAGCTTCATCTCTGTTAGTTGAATGTACAGAACGAATGATGTTTCACTGAATGCTTCTGTGTAGTTTTTATTTGAAGATATTCCTTTTACCACTATAGGTTCCTTAGCCCTCCGAATATCCACATGCAGTTTCTACAGAAAGTGTGTTTCAGAACGGCTCAATCAAAAGTAAGCTTCAACTCTGTGAGTTGAATGCACAGAAAAGAAAGAAGTTTCAAAGAATCTTTCTGTGTAGTTTTAATTTGGAGATATTCCTTTTTCCATTATAGGACACTTAGCGCTCGAATGTCAACATGCAGTTTCTACAGAAAGGGTATTTCAGAACTGCTCAATCAAAAGTAAGCTTCAACTCTGTTAGTTGAATGCACAGAACAGAAAGAAGTTTCACTGAATGCTTCTGTGTAGTTTTTATTTGAAGATATCCCTTTTTCCACTATAGGCCCCTTAGCCTTCAGAATGTCCACTTGCAGTTTCTACAGAAAGAGTGTTTCAGAACTACTCACCCAAAACTAAGCGTCAACTCTGTTAGTTAAAGGCACAGAACAGAAAGAAGTTTCACAGCATGCTTCTGTGTAGTTTCCATTTGAAAATGTTCCTTTTTCCACTATAGGTTCCTAGCGCTCTGAATGTCCACATGCAGTTTCTACAGAAAGTGTGTTTCAGAACTGCTCAATCAAAAGTAAGCTTCAACTCTGTTAGATGAATGCACAGAACAGAAAGAAGTTTCACAGAATGCTTTTGTGTCATTTTTACTTGAAGATATTCCTTTTTCCACTGTAGGCCCATTAGCACACCGAATTTCCAGGTGCTCTTTCAACAGAAAGAGTGTTTCAGAACTGCTCAATCAAATGTAAGCTTCAGCTCTGTTAGTAGAATGCACAGAACAGAAAGAAGTTTCACAGAATCATTCTGTGTAGTTTTTATTTGAAGATATTCCTTTTTCCATTATAGGACCCTTAGCGCTCAGAATGTCAACTTGCAGTTTCTACAGAAAGAGTGTTTCAGAACTGCTCAATCAAAAGAAAGCTTCATCTCTGTTAGTTGAATGTACAGAACAGAATGAAGTTTCACTGAATGCTTCTGTGTAGTTTTTATTTGAAGATATTCCTTTTTCCACTATAGGTTCTTAGCCTCCGAATATCCACATGCAGTTTCTACAGAAAGTGTGTTTCAGAACGGCTCAATCAAAAGTAAGCTTCAACTCTGTGAGTTGAATGCACAGAAAAGAAAGAAGTTTCACAGAATGTTTTTGTGTCGTTTTTACTTGAAGATATTCCTTTTTCCACTATAGGCCCTTAGCACACCGATGTTCAGTTGCTGTTTCTACAGAAAGAGTGTTTCAGAACTGCTCAATCAAAAGTAAGCTTCAACTCTGTGAGTTGCATGCACAGAAGAGAAAGAAGTTTCACAGAATATTTCTGTGTAGTTTTATTTGGAGATATTCCTTTTTCCACTATGGGACCCTTAGCGCTCAGAATGTCAACTTGCAGTTTCTACAGAAAGAGCGTTTCAGAACTGCTCAATTAAAAGTAAGCTTCAACTCTGTTAGTTGAATGCACAGAACAGAAAGAAGTTTCACTGTATGCTTCTGTGTAGTTTTTATTTGAAGACATTCCTTTTTCCACTACAGGCCCCTTAGCGCTCCGCATGTCCCCATGCCGTTTCTACACAAAGAGTGTTTCAGAACTGCTCGATCCAAAGTATGCTTCAACACTGTTAGTTGAATTGAGAGAACAGAAAGAAGTTTCACAGAATGCTTCTGTGTAGTTTTTATTTGAAGATATTCCTCTTTCCACTCTAGGCCCCTTAGCACTCCGGGTGTCCGCTTGCAGTTTCTACAGAAAGCGGGTTTCAGAACTGCTCAATCAAAAGTAAGCTTCAACTCTGTTAGTAGAATGCACAGAACAGAAAGAAGTTTCACAGAATCTTTCTGTGTAGTTTTTATTTGGAGATATTCCTTTTTCCATTATAGAACCCTTAGCACTCAGAATTTCAACTTGCAGTTTCTACAGAAAGGGTATTTCAGAACTGCTCAATCAAAAGTAAGCTTCAACTCTGTTAGTTGAATGCACAGAACAGAAAGAAGTTTCACAGAATGCTTCTGTGTAGTTTTTATTTGAAGATATCCCTTTTTCCAAAATAGGCCCCTTAGCGTTCAGAATTTCCACTTGCAGTATGTACAGAAAGAGTGTTTCAGAACTGCTCAGTCAAAAGTAAGCTTCATCTCCGTTAGTTGAATGCACAGAAGAGAAAGAAGTTTCACAGAATCCTTCTGTGTAGTTTTTAATTGAAGATATTCCTTTTTCAAATATTGGCCCCTTAGCGCTCCGAATGTCCACACGCAGTTTCTATAGAAATAGTGTTTCAGAACTGCTCAATGAAAAGTAAACTTCAACTCGGTTAGTTGAATGCACAGAACAGAAAGAAGCTTCACAGAATGCTTCTGTGTAGTCTTTATTTGGAGATATCCCTTTTTCCACTACAGGCCCCTTAGCGCTCCGAATGTCCAATTGCAGTTTCTACAAAAAGTGTGTTGCAGAACTGCTCAATCAAAAGTAAGCTTCAACTCTGTTAGTTGAATGCACAGAACAGAAAGAAGTTTCACAGAATGCTTCTCTGTAGTTTTTATTTGAAGATATCCCTTTTTCCACTACAGGCCCATTACCGTTGAGAATGTCCAATTGCAGTTTCTACAGAAAGAGTGCTTCAGAACTGCTCAATCAAAAGTAAGCTTCAACTCATTTAGTTGAATGCACAGAAGAGTAAGAAGTCTCACAGAATGTTTTTGTGTCGTTTTCACTTGAAGATATTCCTTTTTCCACTATACGACCCTTAGCACACCGAATATTCAGTTGCTGCTTCCACAGAAAGAGTGTTTCAGAACTGCTCAATCAAAAGTAAGCTTCAACTCTGTGAGTTGCATGCACAGAAGAGAAAGAAGTTTCACAGAATATTTCTGTGTAGTTTTTATTTGAAGATATTCCTTTTTCCACTACAGGCCCCTTAGCGCTCCGAATGTCCCATGCCGTTTCTACACAAAGAGTGTTTCAGAACTGCTCGATCCAAAGTATGCTTTAACACTGTGAGTTGAATTGAGATAACAGAAAGAAGTTTCACAGAATGCTTCTGTGTAGTTTTTATTTGAAGATATTCCTATTTCCACTATAGGTCCCTTAGCACTCCGTGTGTCCGCTTGCAGTTTCTACAGAAAGAGGGTTTCAGAACTGCTCAGTCAAAAGTAAGCTTCAACTCTGTTAGTTGAACTCACAGAACAGAAAGTAGTTTCACATAATGCTTCTGTGTGGTTTTTATTTCAAGATATTCCTTTTTCCACTATAGGTTCCTTAGCGCTCCGAATGACCACATGCAGTTTCTACAGAAAGTGTGTTTCAGAACTGCTGAATCAAAAGTAACCTTCAACTCTGTGAGTTGAATGCACAGAACAGAAAGAAGTTTCACAGAATCTTTCTGTGTAGTTTTTATTTGGAGATATTCCTTTTTCCACTATAGGTCCCTTAGGGCACAGAATGTCAACTTGCAATTTCTACAGAAAGAGTGTTTCAGAAGTGCTCAATCAAAAGAAAGCTTCAACTCTGTTAGTTGAATGCACAGAACAGAAAGAAGTTTCACTGAATGCTTCTGTGTAGTTTTTATTTGAAGATATCCCTTTTTCCACTATAGGCCCCTTAGCCTTCAGAATGTCCACTTGCAGTTTCTACAGAAAGAGTGTTTCAGAACTACTCACCCAAAAGTAAGCGTCAACTCTGTTAGTTAAAGGCACAGAACAGAAAGAAGTTTCACAGCATCCTTCTGTGTAGTTTCCATTTGAAAATATTCCTTTTTTCACTATAGGTTCCTTAGCGCTCTGAATGTCCACATGCAGTTTCTACAGAAAGTGTGTTTCAGAACTGCTCAATCAAAAGTAAGCTTCAACTCTGTTAGATGAATGCACAGAACAGAAAGAAGTTTCACAGAATGCTTTTGTGTCGTTTTTACTTGAAGATATTCGTTTTTCCACTGTAGGCCCATTAGCACACCGAATTTCCAGGTGCTGTTTCTACAGAAAGAGTGTTTCAGAACTGCTCAATCAAAAGAAAGCTTCATCTCTGTTAGTTGAATGTACAGAACAGAATGAAGTTTCACTGAATGCTTCTGTGTAGTTTTTATTTGAAGATATTCCTTTTTCCACTATAGGTTCCTTAGCCCTCCGAATATCCACATGCAGTTTCTACAGAAAGTGTGTTTCAGAACGGCTCAATCAAAAGTAAGCTTCAACTCTGTGAGTTGAATGCACAGAAAAGAAAGAAGTTTCACAGAATGTTTTTGTGTCGTTTTTACTTGAAGATATTCCTTTTTCCACTATAGGCCCCTTAGCACACCGAATGTTCAGTTGCTGTTTCTACAGAAAGAGTGTTTCAGAACTGCTCAATCAAAAGTAAGCTTCAACTCTGTGAGTTGCATGCACAGAAGAGAAAGAAGTTTCACAGAATATTTCTGTGTAGTTTTTATTTGGAGATATTCCTTTTTCCACTATGGGACCCTTAGCGCTCAGAATGTCAACTTGCAGTTTCTACAGAAAGAGCGTTTCAGAACTGCTCAATTAAAAGTAGCTTCAACTCTGTTAGTTGAATGCACAGAACAGAAAGAAGTTTCACTGTATGCTTCTGTGTAGTTTTTATTTGAAGACATTCCTTTTTCCACTACAGGCCCCTTAGCGCTCCGCATGTCCCCATGCGGTTTCTACACAAAGAGTGTTTCAGAACTGCTCGATCCAAAGTATGCTTCAACACTGTTAGTTGAATTGAGAGAACAGAAAGAAGTTTCACAGAATGCTTCTGTGTAGTTTTTATTTGAAGATATTCCTCTTTCCACTCTAGGCCCCTTAGCACTCCGGGTGTCCGCTTGCAGTTTCTACAGAAAGAGGGTTTCAGAACTGCTCAATCAAAAGTAAGCTTCAACTCTGTTAGGAGAATGCACAGAACAGAAAGAAGTTTCACAGAATCTTTCTGTGTAGTTTTTATTTGGAGATATTCCTTTTTCCATTATAGAACCCTTAGCGCTCAGAATGTCAACTTGCAGTTTCTACAGAAAGAGTGTTTCAGAACCGCTCAATGAAAAGAAAGCTTCATCTCTGTTAGTTGAATGTACAGAACAGAATGAAGTTTCACTGAATGCTTCTGTGTAGTTTTTATTTGAAGATATTCCTTTTTCCACTATAGGTTCCTTAGCGCTCCGAATATCCACATGCAGTTTCTACAGAAAGTGTGTTTCAGAACGGCTCAATCAAAAGTAAGCTTCAACTCTGTGAGTTGAATGCACAGAAAAGAAAGAAGTTTCACAGAATCTTTCTGTGTAGTTTTAATTTGGAGATATTCCTTTTTCCATTATAGGACCCTTAGCGCTCAGAATGTCAACATGCAGTTTCTACAGAAAGGGTATTTCAGAACTGCTCAATCAAAAGTAAGCTTCAACTCTGTTAGGTGAATGCACAGAACAGAAAGAAGTTTCACAGAATGCTTCTGTGTAGTTTTATTTGAAGATATCCTTTTTCCAAAATAGGCCCCTTAGCGTTCAGAATTTCCACTTGCAATATGTACAGAAAGAGTGTTTCAGAACTGCTCTGTCAAAAGTAAGCTTCATCTCCGTTAGTTGAATGCACAGAAGAGAAAGAAGTTTCACAGAATGCTTCTGTGTAGTTTTTAATTGAAGATATTCCTTTTTCAAATATAGGCCCCTTAGCGCTCCGAATGTCCACACGCAGTTTCTACAGAAATAGTGTTTCAGAACTGCTCAATCAAAAGTAAACTTCAACTCTGTTAGTTGAATGCACAGAACAGAAAGAAGTTCACAGAATGCTTCTGTGTAGTCTTTATTTGGAGATATCCCTTTTTCCACTACAGGCCCCTTAGCGCTCCGAATGTCCAATTGCAGTTTCTACAGAAAGTGTGTTTCAGAACGGCTCAATCAAAAGTAAGCTTCAACTCTGTGAGTTGAATGCACAGAAAAGAAAGAAGTTTCACAGAATGTTTTTGTGTCGTTTTTACTTGAAGATATTCCTTTTTCCACTATAGGCCCCTTAGCACACCGAATGTTCAGTTGCTGTTTCTACAGAAAGAGTGTTTCAGAACTGCTCAATCAAAAGTAAGCTTCAACTCTGTGAGTGGCATGCACAGAAGAGAAAGAAGTTTCACAGAATATTTCTGTGTAGTTTTTATTTGGAGATATTCCTTTTTCCACTATGGGACCCTTAGCGCTCAGAATGTCAACTTGCAGTTTCTACAGAAAGAGCGTTTCAGAACTGCTCAATTAAAAGTAATCTTCAACTCTGTTAGTTGAACGCACAGAACAGAAAGAAGTTTCACTGTATGCTTCTGTGTAGTTTTTATTTGAAGACATTCCTTTTTCCACTACAGGCCCCTTAGCGCTCCGAATGTCCCCATGCCGTTTCTACACAAAGAGTGTTTCAGAACTGCTCGATCCAAAGTATGCTTCAACACTGTTAGTTGAATTGAGAGAACAGAAAGAAGTTTCACAGAATGCTTCTGTGTAGTTTTTATTTGAAGATATTCCTCTTTCCACTCTAGGCCCCTTAGCACTCCGGTTGTCCGCTTGCTGTTTCTACAGAAAGCGGGTTTCAGAACTGCTCAATCAAAAGTAAGCTTCAACTCTGTTAGTTGAACTCACAGAACAGAGAGTAGTTTCACAGAATGCTTCTGTGTAGTTTTTATTTGAAGATATTCCTTTTTCCACTATAGGTTCCTTAAGCGCTCAGAATAACCACATGCAGTTTCTACAGAAAGTGTGTTTCAGAACTGCTCAATCAAAAGTAAGCTTCAACTCTGTTAGATGAATGCACAGAACAGAAAGAAGTTTCACAGAATGCTTTTGTGTCATTTTTATTTGAAGATATTACTTTTTCCACTGTAGACCCATTAGCACACCGAATTTCCAGGTGCTCTTTCTACAGAAAGAGTGTTTCAGAACTGCTCAATCAAATGTAAGCTTCAGCTCTGTTAGGAGAATGCACAGAACAGAAAGAAGTTTCACAGAATCTTTCTGTGTAGTTTTTATTTGGAGATATTCCTTTTTCCATTATAGGACCCTTAGCGCTCAGAATGTCAACTTGCAGTTTCTACAGAAAGAGTGTTTCAGAACTGCTCAATCAAAAGAAAGCTTCATCTCTGTTAGTTGAATGTACAGAACAGAATGAAGTTTCACTGAATGCTTCTGTGTAGTTTTTATTTGAAGATATTCCTTTTTCCACTATAGGTTCCTTAGCCCTCCGAATATCCACATGCAGTTTCTACAGAAAGTGTGTTTCAGAACGGCTCAATCAAAAGTAAGCTTCAACTCTGTGAGTTGAATGCACAGAAAAGAAAGAAGTTTCACAGAATCTTTCTGTTAGTTTTAATTTGGAGATATTCCTTTTTCCATTATAGGACCCTTAGCGCTCAGAATGTCAACATGCAGTTTCTACAGAAAGGGTATTTCAGAACTGCTCAATCAAAAGTAAGCTTCAACTCTGTTAGTTGAATGCACAGAACAGAAAGAAGTTTCACTGAATGCTTCTGTGTAGTTTTTATTTGAAGATATCCCTTTTTCCACTATAGGCCCCTTAGCCTTCAGAATGTCCACTTGCAGTTTCTACAGAAAGAGTGTTTCAGAACTACTCACCCAAAACTAAGCGTCAACTCTGTTAGTTAAAGGCACAGAACAGAAAGAAGTTTCACAGCATGCTTCTGTGTAGTTTCCATTTGAAAATGTTCCTTTTTCCACTATAGGTTCCTAAGCGCTCTGAATGTCACATGCAGTTTCTACAGAAAGTGTGTTTCAGAACTGCTCAATCAAAAGTAAGCTTCAACTCTGTTAGATGAATGCACAGAACAGAAAGAAGTTTCACAGAATGCTTTTGTGTCATTTTTATTTGAAGATATTACTTTTTCCACTGTAGACCCATTAGCACACCGAATTTCCAGGTGCTCTTTCTACAGAAAGAGTGTTTCAGAACTGCTCAATCAAATGTAAGCTTCAGCTCTGTTAGGAGAATGCACAGAACAGAAAGAAGTTTCACAGAATCTTTCTGTGTAGTTTTTATTTGGAGATATTCCTTTTTCCATTATAGGACCCTTAGCGCTCAGAATGTCAACTTGCAGTTTCTACAGAAAGAGTGTTTCAGAACTGCTCAATCAAAAGAAAGCTTCATCTCTGTTAGTTGAATGTACAGAACAGAATGAAGTTTCACTGAATGCTTCTGTGTAGTTTTTATTTGAAGATATTCCTTTTTCCACTATAGGTTCCTTAGCCCTCCGAATATCCACATGCAGTTTCTACAGAAAGTGTGTTTCAGAACGGCTCAATCAAAAGTAAGCTTCAACTCTGTGAGTTGAATGCACAGAAAAGAAAGAAGTTTCACAGAATGTTTTTGTGTCGTTTTTACTTGAAGATATTCCTTTTTCCACTATAGGCCCCTTAGCACACCGAATGTTCAGTTGCTGTTTCTACAGAAAGAGTGTTTCAGAACTGCTCAATCAAAAGTAAGCTTCAACTCTGTGAGTTGCATGCACAGAAGAGAAAGAAGTTTCACAGAATATATCTGTGTAGTTTTTATTTGGAGATATTCCTTTTTCCACTATGGGACCCTTAGCGCTCAGAATGTCAACTTGCAGTTTCTACAGAAAGAGCGTTTCAGAACTGCTCAATTAAAAGTAAGCTTCAACTCTGTTAGTTGAACGCACAGAACAGAAAGAAGTTTCACTGTATGCTTCTGTGTAGTTTTTATTTGAAGACATTCCTTTTTCCACTACAGGCCCCTTAGCGCTCCGAATGTCCCCATGCCGTTTCTACACAAAGAGTGTTTCAGAACTGATCGATCCAAAGTATGCTTCAACACTGTTAGTTGAATTGAGAGAACAGAAAGAAGTTTCACAGAATGCTTCTGTGTAGTTTTTATTTGAAGATATTCCTCTTTCCACTCTAGGCCCCTTAGCACTCCGGGTGTCCGCTTGCTGTTTCTACAGAAAGCGGGTTTCAGAACTGCTCAATCAAAAGTAAGCTTCAACTCTGTTAGTTGAACTCACAGAACAGAGAGTAGTTTCACAGAATGCTTCTGTGTAGTTTTTATTTGAAGATATTCCTTTTTCCACTATAGGTTCCTTAAGCGCTCAGAATAACCACATGCAGTTTCTACAGAAAGTGTGTTTCAGAACTGCTGAATCAAAAGTAACCTTCAACTCTGTGAGTTGAATGCACAGAACAGAAAGAAGTTTCACAGAAACTTTCTGTGTAGTTTTTATTTGGAGATATTCCTTTTTCCACTATAGGTCCCTTAGCGCACAGAATGTCAACTTGCAGTTTCTACAGAAAGAGTGTTTCAGAAGTGCTCAATCAAAAGAAAGCTTCAACTCTGTTAGTTGAATGCACAGAACAGAAAGAAGTTTCACTGAATGCTTCTGTGTAGTTTTTATTTGAAGATATCCCTTTTTCCACTATAGGCCCCTTAGCCTTCAGAATGTCCACTTGCAGTTTCTACAGAAAGAGTGTTTCAGAACTACTCACCCAAAAGTAAGCGTCAACTCTGTTAGTTAAAGGCACAGAACAGAAAGAAGTTTCACAGCATGCTTCTGTGTAGTTTCCATTTGAAAATATTCCTTTTTTCACTATAGGTTCCTTAGCGCTCTGAATGTCCACATGCAGTTTCTACAGAAAGTGTGTTTCAGAACTGCTCAATCAAAAGTAAGCTTCAACTCTGTTAGATGAATGCACAGAACAGAAAGGAGTTTCACAGAATGCTTTTGTGTCGTTTTTACTTGAAGATATTCGTTTTTCCACTGTAGGCCCATTAGCACACCGAATTTCCAGGTGCTGTTTCTACAGAAAGAGTGTTTCAGAACTGCTCAATCAAAAGAAAGCTTCATCTCTGTTAGTTGAATGTACAGAACAGAATGAAGTTTCACTGAATGCTTCTGTGTAGTTTTTATTTGAAGATATTCCTTTTTCCACTATAGGTTCCTTAGCCCTCCGAATATCCACATGCAGTTTCTACAGAAAGTGTGTTTCAGAACGGCTCAATCAAAAGTAAGCTTCAACTCTGTGAGTTGAATGCACAGAAAAGAAAGAAGTTTCACAGAATGTTTTTGTGTCGTTTTTACTTGAAGATATTCCTTTTTCCACTATAGGCCCCTTAGCACACCGAATGTTCAGTTGCTGTTTCTACAGAAAGAGTGTTTCAGAACTGCTCAATCAAAAGTAAGCTTCAACTCTGTGAGTTGCATGCACAGAAGAGAAAGAAGTTTCACAGAATATTTCTGTGTAGTTTTTATTTGGAGATATTCCTTTTTCCACTATGGGACCCTTAGCGCTCAGAATGTCAACTTGCAGTTTCTACAGAAAGAGCGTTTCAGAACTGCTCAATTAAAAGTAAGCTTCAACTCTGTTAGTTGAATGCACAGAACAGAAAGAAGTTTCACTGTATGCTTCTGTGTAGTTTTTATTTGAAGACATTCCTTTTTCCACTACAGGCCCCTTAGCGCTCCGCATGTCCCCATGCCGTTTCTACACAAAGAGTGTTTCAGAACTGCTCGATCCAAAGTATGCTTCAACACTGTTAGTTGAATTGAGAGAACAGAAAGAAGTTTCACAGAATGCTTCTGTGTAGTTTTTATTTGAAGATATTCCTCTTTCCACTCTAGGCCCTTAGCACTCCGGGTGTCCGCTTGCAGTTTCTACAGAAAGAGGGTTTCAGAACTGCTCAATCAAAAGTACGCTTCAACTCTGTTAGGAGAATGCACAGAACAGAAAGAAGTTTCACAGAATCTTTCTGTGTAGTTTTTATTTGGAGATATTCCTTTTTCCATTATAGAACCCTTAGCGCTCAGAATGTCAACTTGCAGTTTCTACAGAAAGAGTGTTTCAGAACCGCTCAATCAAAAGAAAGCTTCATCTCTGTTAGTTGAATGTACGGAACAGAATGAAGTTTCACTGAATGCTTCTGTGTAGTTTTTATTTGAAGATATTCCTTTTTCCACTATAGGTTCCTTAGCGCTCCGAATATCCACATGCAGTTTCTACAGAAAGTGTGTTTCAGAACGGCTCAATCAAAAGTAAGCTTCAACTCTGTGAGTTGAATGCACAGAAAAGAAAGAAGTTTCACAGAATCTTTCTGTGTAGTTTTAATTTGGAGATATTCCTTTTTCCATTATAGGACCCTTAGCGCTCAGAATGTCAACATGCAGTTTCTACAGAAAGGGTATTTCAGAACTGCTCAATCAAAAGTAAGCTTCAACTCTGTTAGGTGAATGCACAGAACAGAAAGAAGTTTCACAGAATGCTTCTGTGTAGTTTTTATTTGAAGATATCCCTTTTTCCAAAATAGGCCCCTTAGCGTTCAGAATTTCCACTTGCATATGTACAGAAAGAGTGTTTCAGAACTGCTCTGTCAAAAGTAAGCTTCATCTCCGTTAGTTGAATGCACAGAAGAGAAAGAAGTTTCACAGAATGCTTCTGTGTAGTTTTTAATTGAAGATATTCCTTTTTCAAATATAGGCCCCTTAGCGCTCCGAATGTCCACACGCAGTTTCTACAGAAATAGTGTTTCAGAACTGCTCAATCAAAAGTAAACTTCAA
This sequence comes from Nomascus leucogenys, assembly GCF_006542625.1. Lineage (NCBI taxonomy): Eukaryota > Metazoa > Chordata > Mammalia > Primates > Hylobatidae > Nomascus > Nomascus leucogenys. The sequence continues at coordinate 4,074 of NW_022096974.1, read as the reverse complement.
CTCGGTTAGTTGAATGCACAGAACAGAAAGAAGCTTCACAGAATGCTTCTGTGTAGTCTTTATTTGGAGATATCCCTTTTTCCACTACAGGCCCCTTAGCGCTCCGAATGTCCAATTGCAGTTTCTACAAAAAGTGTGTTGCAGAACTGCTCAATCAAAAGTAAGCTTCAACTCTGTTAGTTGAATGCACAGAACAGAAAGAAGTTTCACAGAATGCTTCTCTGTAGTTTTTATTTGAAGATATCCCTTTTTCCACTATAGGCCCATTACCGTTCAGAATGTCCAATTGCAGTTTCTACAGAAAGAGTGCTTCAGAACTGCTCAATCAAAAGTAAGCTTCAACTCTTTTAGTTGAATGCACAGAAGAGAAAGAAGTCTCACAGAATGTTTTTGTGTCGTTTTCACTTGAAGATATTCCTTTTTCCACTATAGGCCCCTTAGCACACCGAATGTTCAGTTGCTGTTTCCACAGAAAGAGTGTTTCAGAACTGCTCAATCAAAAGTAAGCTTCAACTCTGTGAGTTGCATGCACAGAAGAGAAAGAAGTTTCACTGAATGCTTCTGTGTAGTTTTTATTTGAAGATATCCTTTTTCCGCTATAGGCCCCTTAGCCTTCAGAATGTCCACTTGCAGTTTCTACAGAAAGAGTGTTTCAGAACTACTCACCCAAAAGTAAGCGTCAACTCTGTTAGTTAAAGGCACAGAACAGAAAGAAGTTTCACAGCATGCTTCTGTGTAGTTTCCATTTGAAAATATTCCTTTTTCCACTATAGGTTCCTTAGCGCTCTGAATGTCCACATGCAGTTTCTACAGAAAGTGTGTTTCAGAACTGCTCAATCAAAAGTAAGCTTCAACTCTGTTAGATGAATGCACAGAACAGAAAGAAGTTTCACAGAATGCTTTTGTGTCGTTTTTACTTGAAGATATTCGTTTTTCCACTGTAGGCCCATTAGCACACCGAATTTCCAGGTGCTGTTTCTACAGAAAGAGTGTTTCAGAACTGCTCAATCAAAAGAAAGCTTCATCTCTGTTAGTTGAATGTACAGAACAGAATGAAGTTTCACTGAATGCTTCTGTGTAGTTTTTATTTGAAGATATTCCTTTTTCCACTATAGGTTCCTTAGCCCTCCGAATATCCACATGCAGTTTCTACAGAAAGTGTGTTTCAGAACGGCTCAATCAAAAGTAAGCTTCAACTCTGTGAGTTGAATGCACAGAAAAGAAAGAAGTTTCACAGAATGTTTTTGTGTCGTTTTTACTTGAAGATATTCCTTTTTCCACTATAGGCCCCTTAGCACACCGAATGTTCAGTTGCTGTTTCTACAGAAAGAGTGTTTCAGAACTGCTCAATCAAAAGTAAGCTTCAACTCTGTGAGTTGCATGCACAGAAGAGAAAGAAGTTTCACAGAATATTTCTGTGTAGTTTTTATTTGGAGATATTCCTTTTTCCACTATGGGACCCTTAGCGCTCAGAATGTCAACTTGCAGTTTCTACAGAAAGAGCGTTTCAGAACTGCTCAATTAAAAGTAAGCTTCAACTCTGTTAGTTGAATGCACAGAACAGAAAGAAGTTTCACTGTATGCTTCTGTGTAGTTTTTATTTGAAGACATTCCTTTTTCCACTACAGGCCCCTTAGCGCTCCGAATGTCCCCATGCCGTTTCTACACAAAGAGTGTTTCAGAACTGCTCGATCCAAAGTATGCTTCAACACTGTTAGTTGAATTGAGAGAACAGAAAGAAGTTTCACAGAATGCTTCTGTGTAGTTTTTATTTGAAGATATTCCTCTTTCCACTCTAGGCCCCTTAGCACTCCGGGTGTCCGCTTGCTGTTTCTACAGAAAGCGGGTTTCAGAACTGCTCAATCAAAAGTAAGCTTCAACTCTGTTAGTTGAACTCACAGAACAGAGAGTAGTTTCACAGAATGCTTCTGTGTAGTTTTTATTTGAAGATATTCCTTTTTCCACTATAGGTTCCTTAAGCGCTCAGAATACCAATGCAGTTTCTACAGAAAGTGTGTTTCAGAACTTGCAGTAATTCTAAAGGAAAAAGAGTCACGAAATTTTTTTTTTTTTTTTTTTTTTTTTTTTTTTGTTTCAGAAGTGTCAATCAAAAGAAAGCTTCAACTCTGTTAGTTGAATGCACAGAACAGAAAGAAGTTTCACTGAATGCTTCTGTGTAGTTTTTATTTGAAGATATCCCTTTTTCCACTATAGGCCCTTAGCCTTCAGAATGTCCACTTGCAGTTTCTACAGAAAGAGTGTTTCAGAACTTCTCATCAAAAGTAAGCGTCAACTCTGTTAGTTAAAGGCACAGAACAGAAAGAAGTTTCACAGCATGCTTCTGTGTAGTTTCCATTTGAAAATATTCCTTTTTCCACTATAGGTTCCCTAGCGCTCTGAATGTCCACATGCAGTTTCTACAGAAAGTGTGTTTCAGAACTGCTCAATCAAAAGTAAGCTTCAACTCTGTTAGATGAATGCACAGAACAGATAGAAGTTTCACAGAATGCTTTTGTGTCATTTTTACTTGAAGATATTCCTTTTTCCACTGTAGGCCCATTAGCACACCGAATTCCAATGCAGTTTCTACAGAAAGAGTGTTTCAGAACTGCTCAATCAAAAGTAAGCTTCAACTCTGTTAGGAGAATGCACAGAACAGAAAGAAGTTTCACAGAATCTTTCTGTGTGTTTTATTTGGAGATATTCCTTTTTCCATTATAGGACCCTTAGCTCTCAGAATGTCAACTTGCAGTTTCTACAGAAAGAGTGTTTCAGAACTGCTCAATCAAAAGAAGCTTCATCTCTGTTAGTTGAATGTACAGAACAGAATGAAGTTTCACTGAATGCTTCTGTGTAGTTTTTATTTGAAGATATTCCTTTTTCCACTATAGGTTCCTTAGCCTCCGAATATCCACATGCAGTTTCTACAGAAAGTGTGTTTCAGAACGGCTCAATCAAAAGTAAGCTTCAACTCTGTGAGTTGAATGCACAGAAGAGAAAAGTTTCACAGAATCTTTCTGTGTAGTTTTATTTGAGATATTCCTTTTTCCACTATAGGACCCTTAGCGCTCAGAATGTCAACTTGCAGTTTCTACAGAAATAGTGTTTCAGAACTGCTCAATCAAAAGTAAGCTTCAACTCTGTTAGTTGAATGCACAGAACAGAAAGAAGTTTCACAGAATGCTTCTGTGTGTCTTTATTTGGAATATCCTTTTTCCACTATAGGCCCCTTAGCGCTCCGAATGTCCAATTGCAGTTTCTACAAAAGTGTGTTTCAGAACTGCTCAATCAAAAGTAAGCTTCAACTCTGTTAGTTGAATGCACAGAACAGAAAGAAGTTTCACAGAATGCTTCTTGTAGTTTTTATTTGAGATATCCTTTTTCCACTATAGGCCCATTAGCCGTCAGAATGTCCAATTGCAGTTTCTACAGAAAGAGTGTTCAGAACTGCTCAATCAAAAGTAAGCTTCAACTCTTTAGTTGAATGCACAGAACAGAAAGAAGTTTCACAGAATGTTTTGTGTCGTTTTGAAGATATTCCTTTTTCCACTATAGGCCCCTTAGCACACCGAATGTTCAGTTGCTGTTTCTACAGAAAGAGTGTTTCAGAACTGCTCAATCAAAAGTAAGCTTCAACTCTGTGAGTTGCATGCACAGAACAGAAAGAAGTTTCACAGAATGCTTCTGTGTAGTTTTTATTTGAAGATATTCCTTTTTCCACTATAGGCCCCTTAGACTTCAGAATGTCCACTTGCAGTTTCTACAGAAAGAGTGTTTCAGAACTACTCAATCAAAAGTAAGCTTCAACTCTGTTAGTTAAAGGCACAGAATAGAAAGAAGTTTCACAGCATGCTTCTGTGTAGTTTCCATTTGGAAATATTCCTTTTTCCACTATAGGTTCCTTAGCGCTCTGAATGTCCTCATGCAGTTTCTACAGAAAGTGTGTTTCAGAACTGCTCAATCAAAAGTAAGCTTCAACTCTGTTAGTTGAATGCACAGAACAGAAAGAAGTTTCACAGAATGCTTTTGTGTCGTTTTTACTTGAAGATATTCCTTTTTCCACTGTAGGCCCAT
>NW_022096973.1:0-23139 GCF_006542625.1 Nomascus leucogenys | reverse complement strand
TGCAAGTGGACATTCAGGGCGCTAAGAGGCCTATAGTGGAAAAGGAATATTTTCAAATAAAAACTGCACAGAAGAAATCTGTGAAACTTCTTACTGTTCTGTGCATTCAACTAACAGAGTTGAACCTCAATTTTGATTGAGCAGTTCTGAAACACTCTTTCTGTAGAAAATACAAGTGGACATTCAGGGCGCTAAGAGGACTATAGTGGAAAAAGGAAAAAGTTCACATAAAAACTACACAGAAGCTATCTGTGAAACTTCTCTCTGTTCTGTGCATTCAAATAACGGAGTTGAACCTTACTTTTGATTGAGAAGTTCTGAAACACTCTTTCTGTAGAAAATGCAAGTGGACCTTCGGAGCGCTAAGAGGCCTATAGCGGAAAAAGTAATACCTTCAAATACAAACTACACAGAAGCATTCTGTGAAACTTCTTTCTGTTCTGTGCATTCAACTAACAGAGTTTAACCTTAATTTTGATTGAGCAGTTCTGAAACACTCTTTCTGTAGAAAATGCAATTGGACATTCAGGGCGCTATGCGGCCTATAGTGGAAAAGGAATATTTTCAAATAAAAACTGCACAGAAGAAATCTGTGAAACTTCTTACTGTTCTGTGCATTCAACTAACAGAGTTGAACCTCAGTTTTGATTGAGCAGTTCTGAAACACTCTTTCTGTAGAAAATACAAGTGGACATTCAAGGCGCTAAGAGGACTTAGTGGAAAAAAGAAAAAGTTCACATAAAAACTACACAGAATCTATCTGTGAAACTTCTGTCTGTTCTGTGCATTCAACTAACGGACTTGAACCTTACTTTTGATTGAGGAGTTCTGAAACACTCTTTCTGTAGAAAATGCAAGTGGACCTTCGGAGCGCTAAGAGGCCTATAGCGGAAAAAGGAATACTTTCAAATACAAACTACACAGAAGGATTCTGTGAAACTTCTTTCTGTTCTTTGCATTCATCTAACAGAGTTGAACCTTACTTTTGATTGAGCACTTCTGAAACACCCTTTCTATAGAAAATGCAATTGGACATTCAGGGAGCTAAGAGGCCTATACTGGAAAAAGGAATATTTTCAAATAAAAACTGCACAGAAGCAATCTGCGAAACTTCTTACTGTTCTGTGCATTCAACTAACAGAGTTGAACCTTAGTTATTATTGAGCAGTTCTGAAACACTCTTTCTGTAGAAAATGCAAGTGAACATTCAGGGCGCTAAGAGGCCTATAGCGGAAAAATGAATATGTTCAAATAAAAACTACACAGAAGAAATCTGTGAAACTTCTTACTGTTCTGTGCATTCAACTAACAGAGTTGAACCTTAGTTTATATTGAGAAGTAATGAAACACTCTTTCTGCAGAAAATGCATGTGAACATTCAGGGCGCTAAGAGGCCTATAGTTGAGAAAGGTATATGTTCAAATAAAAACTACAAAGAAGCTATCTGTGAAACATCTTACAGTTCTGTGCATTCAACTGACAGAGTTCAACCTTACATTTGATTGAGCAGTTCTGAAACACCCTTTCTGTAGAAAATGCAAGTGGACATTCAGGGCGCTAAGAGGCCTATGGTGGAAAAAGGAACACCTTCAAATAAAAATTACACAGAAGCAATCTGTGAAACTTCTTACGGTTCTGTTCTTTAAACTAACACAGTTGAACCTTAATTTTGATTGAACAGTTCTGAAACACTCTTTCTGTAGAAAATGCAAGTGGACATTCATGGCTCTAAGAGGCCTATAGTGGACAAGGGAATATCTTCAAACAAAAACTACAAAGAAGCAATCTGTGAAACTTCTTTCTGTTCTGTGCTTTCAACTAACAGAGTTGAACCTTAGTTTTGATTGAGCAGTTCTGAAACACTCTTTCTGTAGAAAATACAAGTGGACATTCAGGGCGCTAAGAGGCCTATAGTGGAAAAAGGAATAGGTTCAAATAAAAACTACACAGAAGATATCTGTGAAACTTCTCTCTGTTCTGTGCATTCAACTAACAGAGTTGAACCTTAGTTTGGATTGAGCAGTTCTGAAACACTCTTTCTGTAGAAAATGCAAGTGGACATTCATGGCGCTAAGAGGCCCATAGTAGAAAAAGGAATATCTTCAAACAAAAACTATACAGAAGCAATCTGTGAAACTTCTTTCTGTTCTGTGCATTCAACTAACAGAGTTGAACCTTACTTTTGATTGAGCAGTTCTGAAACACTCTTTCTGTAGAAAATGGACGTGGACCTTCGGAGCGCTAAGAGGCCTACAGCGGAAAAAGTAATATCTTCAAATAAAAACTACACAGAAGCATTCTGTGAAACTTCTTTCTGTTCATTGCATTCAACTAACAGAGTTTAACTTTACTTTTGATTGAGCAGTTCTGAAACACTCTTTCTGTAGAAAATGCAAGTGGACATTCAGGGCGCTAAGAGGCCTATAGTGGAAAAGGAATATTTTCAAATAAAAACTGCACAGAAGAAATCTGTGAAACTTCTTACTGTTCTGTGCATTCAACTAACAGAGTTGAACCTCAATTTTGATTGAGCAGTTCTGAAACACTCTTTCTGTAGAAAATACAAGTGGACATTCAGGGCGCTAAGAGGACTATAGTGGAAAAAGGAAAAAGTTCACATAAAAACTACACAGAAGCTATCTGTGAAACTTCTCTCTGTTCTGTGCATTCAAATAACGGAGTTGAACCTTACTTTTGATTGAGAAGTTCTGAAACACTCTTTCTGTAGAAAATGCAAGTGGACCTTCGGAGCGCTAAGAGGCCTATAGCGGAAAAAGTAATACCTTCAAATACAAACTACACAGAAGCATTCTGTGAAACTTCTTTCTGTTCTGTGCATTCAACTAACAGAGTTTAACCTTAATTTTGATTGAGCAGTTCTGAAACACTCTTTCTGTAGAAAATGCAATTGGACATTCAGGGCGCTATGCGGCCTATAGTGGAAAAGGAATATTTTCAAATAAAAACTGCACAGAAGAAATCTGTGAAACTTCTTACTGTTCTGTGCATTCAACTAACAGAGTTGAACCTCAGTTTTGATTGAGCAGTTCTGAAACACTCTTTCTGTAGAAAATACAAGTGGACATTCAAGGCGCTAAGAGGACTATAGTGGAAAAAAGAAAAAGTTCACATAAAAACTACACAGAATCTATCTGTGAAACTTCTGTCTGTTCTGTGCATTCAACTAACGGACTTGAACCTTACTTTTGATTGAGGAGTTCTGAAACACTCTTTCTGTAGAAAATGCAAGTGGACCTTCGGAGCGCTAAGAGGCCTATAGCGGAAAAAGGAATACTTTCAAATACAAACTACACAGAAGGATTCTGTGAAACTTCTTTCTGTTCTTTGCATTCATCTAACAGAGTTGAACCTTACTTTTGATTGAGCACTTCTGAAACACCCTTTCTATAGAAAATGCAATTGGACATTCAGGGAGCTAAGAGGCCTATACTGGAAAAAGGAATATTTTCAAATAAAAACTGCACAGAAGCAATCTGCGAAACTTCTTACTGTTCTGTGCATTCAACTAACAGAGTTGAACCTTAGTTATTATTGAGCAGTTCTGAAACACTCTTTCTGTAGAAAATGCAAGTGAACATTCAGGGCGCTAAGAGGCCTATAGCGGAAAAATGAATATGTTCAAATAAAAACTACACAGAAGAAATCTGTGAAACTTCTTACTGTTCTGTGCATTCAACTAACAGAGTTGAACCTTAGTTTATATTGAGAAGTAATGAAACACTCTTTCTGCAGAAAATGCATGTGAACATTCAGGGCGCTAAGAGGCCTATAGTTGAGAAAGGTATATGTTCAAATAAAAACTACAAAGAAGCTATCTGTGAAACATCTTACAGTTCTGTGCATTCAACTGACAGAGTTCAACCTTACATTTGATTGAGCAGTTCTGAAACACCCTTTCTGTAGAAAATGCAAGTGGACATTCAGGGCGCTAAGAGGCCTATGGTGGAAAAAGGAACACCTTCAAATAAAAATTACACAGAAGCAATCTGTGAAACTTCTTACGGTTCTGTTCTTTAAACTAACACAGTTGAACCTTAATTTTGATTGAACAGTTCTGAAACACTCTTTCTGTAGAAAATGCAAGTGGACATTCATGGCTCTAAGAGGCCTATAGTGGACAAGGGAATATCTTCAAACAAAAACTACAAAGAAGCAATCTGTGAAACTTCTTTCTGTTCTGTGCTTTCAACTAACAGAGTTGAACCTTAGTTTTGATTGAGCAGTTCTGAAACACTCTTTCTGTAGAAAATACAAGTGGACATTCAGGGCGCTAAGAGGCCTATAGTGGAAAAAGGAATAGGTTCAAATAAAAACTACACAGAAGATATCTGTGAAACTTCTCTCTGTTCTGTGCATTCAACTAACAGAGTTGAACCTTAGTTTGGATTGAGCAGTTCTGAAACACTCTTTCTGTAGAAAATGCAAGTGGACATTCATGGCGCTAAGAGGCCCATAGTAGAAAAAGGAATATCTTCAAACAAAAACTATACAGAAGCAATCTGTGAAACTTCTTTCTGTTCTGTGCATTCAACTAACAGAGTTGAACCTTACTTTTGATTGAGCAGTTCTGAAACACTCTTTCTGTAGAAAATGGACGTGGACCTTCGGAGCGCTAAGAGGCCTACAGCGGAAAAAGTAATATCTTCAAATAAAAACTACACAGAAGCATTCTGTGAAACTTCTTTCTGTTCATTGCATTCAACTAACAGAGTTTAACTTTACTTTTGATTGAGCAGTTCTGAAACACTCTTTCTGTAGAAAATGCAAGTGGACATTCAGGGCGCTAAGAGGCCTATAGTGGAAAAGGAATATTTTCAAATAAAAACTGCACAGAAGAAATCTGTGAAACTTCTTACTGTTCTGTGCATTCAACTAACAGAGTTGAACCTCAATTTTGATTGAGCAGTTCTGAAACACTCTTTCTGTAGAAAATACAAGTGGACATTCAGGGCGCTAAGAGGACTATAGTGGAAAAAGGAAAAAGTTCACATAAAAACTACACAGAAGCTATCTGTGAAACTTCTCTCTGTTCTGTGCATTCAAATAACGGAGTTGAACCTTACTTTTGATTGAGAAGTTCTGAAACACTCTTTCTGTAGAAAATGCAAGTGGACCTTCGGAGCGCTAAGAGGCCTATAGCGGAAAAAGTAATACCTTCAAATACAAACTACACAGAAGCATTCTGTGAAACTTCTTTCTGTTCTGTGCATTCAACTAACAGAGTTTAACCTTAATTTTGATTGAGCAGTTCTGAAACACTCTTTCTGTAGAAAATGCAATTGGACATTCAGGGCGCTATGCGGCCTATAGTGGAAAAGGAATATTTTCAAATAAAAACTGCACAGAAGAAATCTGTGAAACTTCTTACTGTTCTGTGCATTCAACTAACAGAGTTGAACCTCAGTTTTGATTGAGCAGTTCTGAAACACTCTTTCTGTAGAAAATACAAGTGGACATTCAAGGCGCTAAGAGGACTATAGTGGAAAAAAGAAAAAGTTCACATAAAAACTACACAGAATCTATCTGTGAAACTTCTGTCTGTTCTGTGCATTCAACTAACGGACTTGAACCTTACTTTTGATTGAGGAGTTCTGAAACACTCTTTCTGTAGAAAATGCAAGTGGACCTTCGGAGCGCTAAGAGGCCTATAGCGGAAAAAGGAATACTTTCAAATACAAACTACACAGAAGGATTCTGTGAAACTTCTTTCTGTTCTTTGCATTCATCTAACAGAGTTGAACCTTACTTTTGATTGAGCACTTCTGAAACACCCTTTCTATAGAAAATGCAATTGGACATTCAGGGAGCTAAGAGGCCTATACTGGAAAAAGGAATATTTTCAAATAAAAACTGCACAGAAGCAATCTGCGAAACTTCTTACTGTTCTGTGCATTCAACTAACAGAGTTGAACCTTAGTTATTATTGAGCAGTTCTGAAACACTCTTTCTGTAGAAAATGCAAGTGAACATTCAGGGCGCTAAGAGGCCTATAGCGGAAAAATGAATATGTTCAAATAAAAACTACACAGAAGAAATCTGTGAAACTTCTTACTGTTCTGTGCATTCAACTAACAGAGTTGAACCTTAGTTTATATTGAGAAGTAATGAAACACTCTTTCTGCAGAAAATGCATGTGAACATTCAGGGCGCTAAGAGGCCTATAGTTGAGAAAGGTATATGTTCAAATAAAAACTACAAAGAAGCTATCTGTGAAACATCTTACAGTTCTGTGCATTCAACTGACAGAGTTCAACCTTACATTTGATTGAGCAGTTCTGAAACACCCTTTCTGTAGAAAATGCAAGTGGACATTCAGGGCGCTAAGAGGCCTATGGTGGAAAAAGGAACACCTTCAAATAAAAATTACACAGAAGCAATCTGTGAAACTTCTTACGGTTCTGTTCTTTAAACTAACACAGTTGAACCTTAATTTTGATTGAACAGTTCTGAAACACTCTTTCTGTAGAAAATGCAAGTGGACATTCATGGCTCTAAGAGGCCTATAGTGGACAAGGGAATATCTTCAAACAAAAACTACAAAGAAGCAATCTGTGAAACTTCTTTCTGTTCTGTGCTTTCAACTAACAGAGTTGAACCTTAGTTTTGATTGAGCAGTTCTGAAACACTCTTTCTGTAGAAAATACAAGTGGACATTCAGGGCGCTAAGAGGCCTATAGTGGAAAAAGGAATAGGTTCAAATAAAAACTACACAGAAGATATCTGTGAAACTTCTTACTGTTCTGTGCATTCAACTAACAGAGTTGAACCTTATTTGATTGAGCAGTTCTGAAACACTCTTTCTGTAGAAAATGCAAGTGGACATTCAGGCGCTAAGAGGCCATAGTGAAAAGGAATATTTCAAAAAAAACTAACAGAAGAATCTGTGAAACTTCTTCTGTTCTGTGCATTCAACTAACAGAGTTGAACCTATTTTGATTGAGCAGTTCTGAAACACTCTTTCTGTAGAAAATACAAGTGGACATTCAGGGCGCTAAGAGGCTATAGTGGAAAAAGGAAAATTCAATAAAAACTACACAGAAGCATCTGTGAAACTTCTTCTGTTCTGTGCATTCAAATAACGAGTTGAACCTTACTTTTGATTGAGAAGTTCTGAAACACTCTTTCTGTAGAAAATGCAAGTGGACTTCGGAGCGCTAAGAGGCCTATAGCGGAAAAAGTAATACTTCAAATAAAACTACACAGAAGCATTCTGTGAAACTTCTTTCTGTTCTGTGCATTCAACTAACAGAGTTTAACCTTAATTTTGATTGAGCAGTTCTGAAACACTCTTTCTGTAGAAAATGCAATGGACATTCAGGGCGCTAGGGCCTATAGTGGAAAAGGAATATTTTCAAATAAAAACTGCACAGAAGAAATCTGTGAAACTTCTTACTGTTCTGTGCATTCAACTAACAGAGTTGAACCTCAGTTTTGATTGAGCAGTTCTGAAACACTCTTTCTGTAGAAAATACAAGTGGACATTCAAGGCGCTAAGAGGACTATAGTGGAAAAAGAAAAAGTTCACATAAAAACTACACAGAATCTATCTGTGAAACTTCTGTCTGTTCTGTGCATTCAACTAAGGACTTGAACCTTACTTTTGATTGAGGAGTTCTGAAACACTCTTTCTGTAGAAAATGCAAGTGGACATTCAGTGCGCTAAGAGGCCTATAGCGGAAAAAGGAATACTTTCAAATAAAAACTACACAGAAGGATTCTGTGAAACTTCTTTCTGTTCTTTGCATTCATCTAACAGAGTTGAACCTTACTTTTGATTGAGCACTTCTGAAACACCCTTTCTATAGAAAATGCAATTGGACATTCAGGGAGCTAAGAGGCCTATACTGGAAAAAGGAATATTTTCAAATAAAAACTGCACAGAAGCAATCTGCGAAACTTCTTACTGTTCTGTGCATTCAACTAACAGAGTTGAACCTTAGTTATTATTGAGCAGTTCTGAAACACTCTTTCTGTAGAAAATGCAAGTGAACATTCAGGGCGCTAAGAGGCCTATAGCGGAAAAATGAATATGTTCAAATAAAAACTACACAGAAGAAATCTGTGAAACTTCTTACTGTTCTGTGCATTCAACTAACAGAGTTGAACCTTAGTTTATATTGAGAAGTAATGAAACACTCTTTCTGCAGAAAATGCATGTGAACATTCAGGGCGCTAAGAGGCCTATAGTTGAGAAAGGTATATGTTCAAATAAAAACTACAAAGAAGCTATCTGTGAAACATCTTACAGTTCTGTGCATTCAACTGACAGAGTTCAACCTTACATTTGATTGAGCAGTTCTGAAACACCCTTTCTGTAGAAAATGCAAGTGGACATTCAGGGCGCTAAGAGGCCTATGGTGGAAAAAGGAACACCTTCAAATAAAAATTACACAGAAGCAATCTGTGAAACTTCTTACGGTTCTGTTCTTTAAACTAACACAGTTGAACCTTAATTTTGATTGAACAGTTCTGAAACACTCTTTCTGTAGAAAATGCAAGTGGACATTCATGGCTCTAAGAGGCCTATAGTGGACAAGGGAATATCTTCAAACAAAAACTACAAAGAAGCAATCTGTGAAACTTCTTTCTGTTCTGTGCTTTCAACTAACAGAGTTGAACCTTAGTTTTGATTGAGCAGTTCTGAAACACTCTTTCTGTAGAAAATACAAGTGGACATTCAGGGCGCTAAGAGGCCTATAGTGGAAAAAGGAATAGGTTCAAATAAAAACTACACAGAAGATATCTGTGAAACTTCTCTCTGTTCTGTGCATTCAACTAACAGAGTTGAACCTTAGTTTGGATTGAGCAGTTCTGAAACACTCTTTCTGTAGAAAATGCAAGTGGACATTCATGGCGCTAAGAGGCCCATAGTAGAAAAAGGAATATCTTCAAACAAAAACTATACAGAAGCAATCTGTGAAACTTCTTTCTGTTCTGTGCATTCAACTAACAGAGTTGAACCTTACTTTTGATTGAGCAGTTCTGAAACACTCTTTCTGTAGAAAATGGACGTGGACCTTCGGAGCGCTAAGAGGCCTACAGCGGAAAAAGTAATATCTTCAAATAAAAACTACACAGAAGCATTCTGTGAAACTTCTTTCTGTTCATTGCATTCAACTAACAGAGTTTAACTTTACTTTTGATTGAGCAGTTCTGAAACACTCTTTCTGTAGAAAATGCAAGTGGACATTCAGGGCGCTAAGAGGCCTATAGTGGAAAAGGAATATTTTCAAATAAAAACTGCACAGAAGAAATCTGTGAAACTTCTTACTGTTCTGTGCATTCAACTAACAGAGTTGAACCTCAATTTTGATTGAGCAGTTCTGAAACACTCTTTCTGTAGAAAATACAAGTGGACATTCAGGGCGCTAAGAGGACTATAGTGGAAAAAGGAAAAAGTTCACATAAAAACTACACAGAAGCTATCTGTGAAACTTCTCTCTGTTCTGTGCATTCAAATAACGGAGTTGAACCTTACTTTTGATTGAGAAGTTCTGAAACACTCTTTCTGTAGAAAATGCAAGTGGACCTTCGGAGCGCTAAGAGGCCTATAGCGGAAAAAGTAATACCTTCAAATACAAACTACACAGAAGCATTCTGTGAAACTTCTTTCTGTTCTGTGCATTCAACTAACAGAGTTTAACCTTAATTTTGATTGAGCAGTTCTGAAACACTCTTTCTGTAGAAAATGCAATTGGACATTCAGGGCGCTATGCGGCCTATAGTGGAAAAGGAATATTTTCAAATAAAAACTGCACAGAAGAAATCTGTGAAACTTCTTACTGTTCTGTGCATTCAACTAACAGAGTTGAACCTCAGTTTTGATTGAGCAGTTCTGAAACACTCTTTCTGTAGAAAATACAAGTGGACATTCAAGGCGCTAAGAGGACTATAGTGGAAAAAAGAAAAAGTTCACATAAAAACTACACAGAATCTATCTGTGAAACTTCTGTCTGTTCTGTGCATTCAACTAACGGACTTGAACCTTACTTTTGATTGAGGAGTTCTGAAACACTCTTTCTGTAGAAAATGCAAGTGGACCTTCGGAGCGCTAAGAGGCCTATAGCGGAAAAAGGAATACTTTCAAATACAAACTACACAGAAGGATTCTGTGAAACTTCTTTCTGTTCTTTGCATTCATCTAACAGAGTTGAACCTTACTTTTGATTGAGCACTTCTGAAACACCCTTTCTATAGAAAATGCAATTGGACATTCAGGGAGCTAAGAGGCCTATACTGGAAAAAGGAATATTTTCAAATAAAAACTGCACAGAAGCAATCTGCGAAACTTCTTACTGTTCTGTGCATTCAACTAACAGAGTTGAACCTTAGTTATTATTGAGCAGTTCTGAAACACTCTTTCTGTAGAAAATGCAAGTGAACATTCAGGGCGCTAAGAGGCCTATAGCGGAAAAATGAATATGTTCAAATAAAAACTACACAGAAGAAATCTGTGAAACTTCTTACTGTTCTGTGCATTCAACTAACAGAGTTGAACCTTAGTTTATATTGAGAAGTAATGAAACACTCTTTCTGCAGAAAATGCATGTGAACATTCAGGGCGCTAAGAGGCCTATAGTTGAGAAAGGTATATGTTCAAATAAAAACTACAAAGAAGCTATCTGTGAAACATCTTACAGTTCTGTGCATTCAACTGACAGAGTTCAACCTTACATTTGATTGAGCAGTTCTGAAACACCCTTTCTGTAGAAAATGCAAGTGGACATTCAGGGCGCTAAGAGGCCTATGGTGGAAAAAGGAACACCTTCAAATAAAAATTACACAGAAGCAATCTGTGAAACTTCTTACGGTTCTGTTCTTTAAACTAACACAGTTGAACCTTAATTTTGATTGAACAGTTCTGAAACACTCTTTCTGTAGAAAATGCAAGTGGACATTCATGGCTCTAAGAGGCCTATAGTGGACAAGGGAATATCTTCAAACAAAAACTACAAAGAAGCAATCTGTGAAACTTCTTTCTGTTCTGTGCTTTCAACTAACAGAGTTGAACCTTAGTTTTGATTGAGCAGTTCTGAAACACTCTTTCTGTAGAAAATACAAGTGGACATTCAGGGCGCTAAGAGGCCTATAGTGGAAAAAGGAATAGGTTCAAATAAAAACTACACAGAAGATATCTGTGAAACTTCTCTCTGTTCTGTGCATTCAACTAACAGAGTTGAACCTTAGTTTGGATTGAGCAGTTCTGAAACACTCTTTCTGTAGAAAATGCAAGTGGACATTCATGGCGCTAAGAGGCCCATAGTAGAAAAAGGAATATCTTCAAACAAAAACTATACAGAAGCAATCTGTGAAACTTCTTTCTGTTCTGTGCATTCAACTAACAGAGTTGAACCTTACTTTTGATTGAGCAGTTCTGAAACACTCTTTCTGTAGAAAATGGACGTGGACCTTCGGAGCGCTAAGAGGCCTACAGCGGAAAAAGTAATATCTTCAAATAAAAACTACACAGAAGCATTCTGTGAAACTTCTTTCTGTTCATTGCATTCAACTAACAGAGTTTAACTTTACTTTTGATTGAGCAGTTCTGAAACACTCTTTCTGTAGAAAATGCAAGTGGACATTCAGGGCGCTAAGAGGCCTATAGTGGAAAAGGAATATTTTCAAATAAAAACTGCACAGAAGAAATCTGTGAAACTTCTTACTGTTCTGTGCATTCAACTAACAGAGTTGAACCTCAATTTTGATTGAGCAGTTCTGAAACACTCTTTCTGTAGAAAATACAAGTGGACATTCAGGGCGCTAAGAGGACTATAGTGGAAAAAGGAAAAAGTTCACATAAAAACTACACAGAAGCTATCTGTGAAACTTCTCTCTGTTCTGTGCATTCAAATAACGGAGTTGAACCTTACTTTTGATTGAGAAGTTCTGAAACACTCTTTCTGTAGAAAATGCAAGTGGACCTTCGGAGCGCTAAGAGGCCTATAGCGGAAAAAGTAATACCTTCAAATACAAACTACACAGAAGCATTCTGTGAAACTTCTTTCTGTTCTGTGCATTCAACTAACAGAGTTTAACCTTAATTTTGATTGAGCAGTTCTGAAACACTCTTTCTGTAGAAAATGCAATTGGACATTCAGGGCGCTATGCGGCCTATAGTGGAAAAGGAATATTTTCAAATAAAAACTGCACAGAAGAAATCTGTGAAACTTCTTACTGTTCTGTGCATTCAACTAACAGAGTTGAACCTCAGTTTTGATTGAGCAGTTCTGAAACACTCTTTCTGTAGAAAATACAAGTGGACATTCAAGGCGCTAAGAGGACTATAGTGGAAAAAAGAAAAAGTTCACATAAAAACTACACAGAATCTATCTGTGAAACTTCTGTCTGTTCTGTGCATTCAACTAAGGACTTGAACCTTACTTTTGATTGAGGAGTTCTGAAACACTCTTTCTGTAGAAAATGCAAGTGGACCTTCGGAGCGCTAAGAGGCCTATAGCGGAAAAAGGAATACTTTCAAATACAAACTACACAGAAGGATTCTGTGAAACTTCTTTCTGTTCTTTGCATTCATCTAACAGAGTTGAACCTTACTTTTGATTGAGCACTTCTGAAACACCCTTTCTATAGAAAATGCAATTGGACATTCAGGGAGCTAAGAGGCCTATACTGGAAAAAGGAATATTTTCAAATAAAAACTGCACAGAAGCAATCTGCGAAACTTCTTACTGTTCTGTGCATTCAACTAACAGAGTTGAACCTTAGTTATTATTGAGCAGTTCTGAAACACTCTTTCTGTAGAAAATGCAAGTGAACATTCAGGGCGCTAAGAGGCCTATAGCGGAAAAATGAATATGTTCAAATAAAAACTACACAGAAGAAATCTGTGAAACTTCTTACTGTTCTGTGCATTCAACTAACAGAGTTGAACCTTAGTTTATATTGAGAAGTAATGAAACACTCTTTCTGCAGAAAATGCATGTGAACATTCAGGGCGCTAAGAGGCCTATAGTTGAGAAAGGTATATGTTCAAATAAAAACTACAAAGAAGCTATCTGTGAAACATCTTACAGTTCTGTGCATTCAACTGACAGAGTTCAACCTTACATTTGATTGAGCAGTTCTGAAACACACTTTCTGTAGAAAATGCAAGTGGACATTCAGGGCGCTAAGAGGCCTATGGTGGAAAAAGGAACACCTTCAAATAAAAATTACACAGAAGCAATCTGTGAAACTTCTTACGGTTCTGTTCTTTAAACTAACACAGTTGAACCTTAATTTTGATTGAACAGTTCTGAAACACTCTTTCTGTAGAAAATGCAAGTGGACATTCATGGCTCTAAGAGGCCTATAGTGGACAAGGGAATATCTTCAAACAAAAACTACAAAGAAGCAATCTGTGAAACTTCTTTCTGTTCTGTGCTTTCAACTAACAGAGTTGAACCTTAGTTTTGATTGAGCAGTTCTGAAACACTCTTTCTGTAGAAAATACAAGTGGACATTCAGGGCGCTAAGAGGCCTATAGTGGAAAAAGGAATAGGTTCAAATAAAAACTACACAGAAGATATCTGTGAAACTTCTCTCTGTTCTGTGCATTCAACTAACAGAGTTGAACCTTAGTTTGGATTGAGCAGTTCTGAAACACTCTTTCTGTAGAAAATGCAAGTGGACATTCATGGCGCTAAGAGGCCCATAGTAGAAAAAGGAATATCTTCAAACAAAAACTATACAGAAGCAATCTGTGAAACTTCTTTCTGTTCTGTGCATTCAACTAACAGAGTTGAACCTTACTTTTGATTGAGCAGTTCTGAAACACTCTTTCTGTAGAAAATGGACGTGGACCTTCGGAGCGCTAAGAGGCCTACAGCGGAAAAAGTAATATCTTCAAATAAAAACTACACAGAAGCATTCTGTGAAACTTCTTTCTGTTCATTGCATTCAACTAACAGAGTTTAACTTTACTTTTGATTGAGCAGTTCTGAAACACTCTTTCTGTAGAAAATGCAAGTGGACATTCAGGGCGCTAAGAGGCCTATAGTGGAAAAGGAATATTTTCAAATAAAAACTGCACAGAAGAAATCTGTGAAACTTCTTACTGTTCTGTGCATTCAACTAACAGAGTTGAACCTCAATTTTGATTGAGCAGTTCTGAAACACTCTTTCTGTAGAAAATACAAGTGGACATTCAGGGCGCTAAGAGGACTATAGTGGAAAAAGGAAAAAGTTCACATAAAAACTACACAGAAGCTATCTGTGAAACTTCTCTCTGTTCTGTGCATTCAAATAACGGAGTTGAACCTTACTTTTGATTGAGAAGTTCTGAAACACTCTTTCTGTAGAAAATGCAAGTGGACCTTCGGAGCGCTAAGAGGCCTATAGCGGAAAAAGTAATACCTTCAAATACAAACTACACAGAAGCATTCTGTGAAACTTCTTTCTGTTCTGTGCATTCAACTAACAGAGTTTAACCTTAATTTTGATTGAGCAGTTCTGAAACACTCTTTCTGTAGAAAATGCAATTGGACATTCAGGGCGCTATGCGGCCTATAGTGGAAAAGGAATATTTTCAAATAAAAACTGCACAGAAGAAATCTGTGAAACTTCTTACTGTTCTGTGCATTCAACTAACAGAGTTGAACCTCAGTTTTGATTGAGCAGTTCTGAAACACTCTTTCTGTAGAAAATACAAGTGGACATTCAAGGCGCTAAGAGGACTCTAGTGGAAAAAAGAAAAAGTTCACATAAAAACTACACAGAATCTATCTGTGAAACTTCTGTCTGTTCTGTGCATTCAACTAACGGACTTGAACCTTACTTTTGATTGAGGAGTTCTGAAACACTCTTTCTGTAGAAAATGCAAGTGGACCTTCGGAGCGCTAAGAGGCCTATAGCGGAAAAAGGAATACTTTCAAATACAAACTACACAGAAGGATTCTGTGAAACTTCTTTCTGTTCTTTGCATTCATCTAACAGAGTTGAACCTTACTTTTGATTGAGCACTTCTGAAACACCCTTTCTATAGAAAATGCAATTGGACATTCAGGGAGCTAAGAGGCCTATACTGGAAAAAGGAATATTTTCAAATAAAAACTGCACAGAAGCAATCTGCGAAACTTCTTACTGTTCTGTGCATTCAACTAACAGAGTTGAACCTTAGTTATTATTGAGCAGTTCTGAAACACTCTTTCTGTAGAAAATGCAAGTGAACATTCAGGGCGCTAAGAGGCCTATAGCGGAAAAATGAATATGTTCAAATAAAAACTACACAGAAGAAATCTGTGAAACTTCTTACTGTTCTGTGCATTCAACTAACAGAGTTGAACCTTAGTTTATATTGAGAAGTAATGAAACACTCTTTCTGCAGAAAATGCATGTGAACATTCAGGGCGCTAAGAGGCCTATAGTTGAGAAAGGTATATGTTCAAATAAAAACTACAAAGAAGCTATCTGTGAAACATCTTACAGTTCTGTGCATTCAACTGACAGAGTTCAACCTTACATTTGATTGAGCAGTTCTGAAACACCCTTTCTGTAGAAAATGCAAGTGGACATTCAGGGCGCTAAGAGGCCTATGGTGGAAAAAGGAACACCTTCAAATAAAAATTACACAGAAGCAATCTGTGAAACTTCTTACGGTTCTGTTCTTTAAACTAACACAGTTGAACCTTAATTTTGATTGAACAGTTCTGAAACACTCTTTCTGTAGAAAATGCAAGTGGACATTCATGGCTCTAAGAGGCCTATAGTGGACAAGGGAATATCTTCAAACAAAAACTACAAAGAAGCAATCTGTGAAACTTCTTTCTGTTCTGTGCTTTCAACTAACAGAGTTGAACCTTAGTTTTGATTGAGCAGTTCTGAAACACTCTTTCTGTAGAAAATACAAGTGGACATTCAGGGCGCTAAGAGGCCTATAGTGGAAAAAGGAATAGGTTCAAATAAAAACTACACAGAAGATATCTGTGAAACTTCTCTCTGTTCTGTGCATTCAACTAACAGAGTTGAACCTTAGTTTGGATTGAGCAGTTCTGAAACACTCTTTCTGTAGAAAATGCAAGTGGACATTCATGGCGCTAAGAGGCCCATAGTAGAAAAAGGAATATCTTCAAACAAAAACTATACAGAAGCAATCTGTGAAACTTCTTTCTGTTCTGTGCATTCAACTAACAGAGTTGAACCTTACTTTTGATTGAGCAGTTCTGAAACACTCTTTCTGTAGAAAATGGACGTGGACCTTCGGAGCGCTAAGAGGCCTACAGCGGAAAAAGTAATATCTTCAAATAAAAACTACACAGAAGCATTCTGTGAAACTTCTTTCTGTTCATTGCATTCAACTAACAGAGTTTAACTTTACTTTTGATTGAGCAGTTCTGAAACACTCTTTCTGTAGAAAATGCAAGTGGACATTCAGGGCGCTAAGAGGCCTATAGTGGAAAAGGAATATTTTCAAATAAAAACTGCACAGAAGAAATCTGTGAAACTTCTTACTGTTCTGTGCATTCAACTAACAGAGTTGAACCTCAATTTTGATTGAGCAGTTCTGAAACACTCTTTCTGTAGAAAATACAAGTGGACATTCAGGGCGCTAAGAGGACTATAGTGGAAAAAGGAAAAAGTTCACATAAAAACTACACAGAAGCTATCTGTGAAACTTCTCTCTGTTCTGTGCATTCAAATAACGGAGTTGAACCTTACTTTTGATTGAGAAGTTCTGAAACACTCTTTCTGTAGAAAATGCAAGTGGACCTTCGGAGCGCTAAGAGGCCTATAGCGGAAAAAGTAATACCTTCAAATACAAACTACACAGAAGCATTCTGTGAAACTTCTTTCTGTTCTGTGCATTCAACTAACAGAGTTTAACCTTAATTTTGATTGAGCAGTTCTGAAACACTCTTTCTGTAGAAAATGCAATTGGACATTCAGGGCGCTATGCGGCCTATAGTGGAAAAGGAATATTTTCAAATAAAAACTGCACAGAAGAAATCTGTGAAACTTCTTACTGTTCTGTGCATTCAACTAACAGAGTTGAACCTCAGTTTTGATTGAGCAGTTCTGAAACACTCTTTCTGTAGAAAATACAAGTGGACATTCAAGGCGCTAAGAGGACTATAGTGGAAAAAAGAAAAAGTTCACATAAAAACTACACAGAATCTATCTGTGAAACTTCTGTCTGTTCTGTGCATTCAACTAACGGACTTGAACCTTACTTTTGATTGAGGAGTTCTGAAACACTCTTTCTGTAGAAAATGCAAGTGGACCTTCGGAGCGCTAAGAGGCCTATAGCGGAAAAAGGAATACTTTCAAATACAAACTACACAGAAGGATTCTGTGAAACTTCTTTCTGTTCTTTGCATTCATCTAACAGAGTTGAACCTTACTTTTGATTGAGCACTTCTGAAACACCCTTTCTATAGAAAATGCAATTGGACATTCAGGGAGCTAAGAGGCCTATACTGGAAAAAGGAATATTTTCAAATAAAAACTGCACAGAAGCAATCTGCGAAACTTCTTACTGTTCTGTGCATTCAACTAACAGAGTTGAACCTTAGTTATTATTGAGCAGTTCTGAAACACTCTTTCTGTAGAAAATGCAAGTGAACATTCAGGGCGCTAAGAGGCCTATAGCGGAAAAATGAATATGTTCAAATAAAAACTACACAGAAGAAATCTGTGAAACTTCTTACTGTTCTGTGCATTCAACTAACAGAGTTGAACCTTAGTTTATATTGAGAAGTAATGAAACACTCTTTCTGCAGAAAATGCATGTGAACATTCAGGGCGCTAAGAGGCCTATAGTTGAGAAAGGTATATGTTCAAATAAAAACTACAAAGAAGCTATCTGTGAAACATCTTACAGTTCTGTGCATTCAACTGACAGAGTTCAACCTTACATTTGATTGAGCAGTTCTGAAACACCCTTTCTGTAGAAAATGCAAGTGGACATTCAGGGCGCTAAGAGGCCTATGGTGGAAAAAGGAACACCTTCAAATAAAAATTACACAGAAGCAATCTGTGAAACTTCTTACGGTTCTGTTCTTTAAACTAACACAGTTGAACCTTAATTTTGATTGAACAGTTCTGAAACACTCTTTCTGTAGAAAATGCAAGTGGACATTCATGGCTCTAAGAGGCCTATAGTGGACAAGGGAATATCTTCAAACAAAAACTACAAAGAAGCAATCTGTGAAACTTCTTTCTGTTCTGTGCTTTCAACTAACAGAGTTGAACCTTAGTTTTGATTGAGCAGTTCTGAAACACTCTTTCTGTAGAAAATACAAGTGGACATTCAGGGCGCTAAGAGGCCTATAGTGGAAAAAGGAATAGGTTCAAATAAAAACTACACAGAAGATATCTGTGAAACTTCTCTCTGTTCTGTGCATTCAACTAACAGAGTTGAACCTTAGTTTGGATTGAGCAGTTCTGAAACACTCTTTCTGTAGAAAATGCAAGTGGACATTCATGGCGCTAAGAGGCCCATAGTAGAAAAAGGAATATCTTCAAACAAAAACTATACAGAAGCAATCTGTGAAACTTCTTTCTGTTCTGTGCATTCAACTAACAGAGTTGAACCTTACTTTTGATTGAGCAGTTCTGAAACACTCTTTCTGTAGAAAATGGACGTGGACCTTCGGAGCGCTAAGAGGCCTACAGCGGAAAAAGTAATATCTTCAAATAAAAACTACACAGAAGCATTCTGTGAAACTTCTTTCTGTTCATTGCATTCAACTAACAGAGTTTAACTTTACTTTTGATTGAGCAGTTCTGAAACACTCTTTCTGTAGAAAATGCAAGTGGACATTCAGGGCGCTAAGAGGCCTATAGTGGAAAAGGAATATTTTCAAATAAAAACTGCACAGAAGAAATCTGTGAAACTTCTTACTGTTCTGTGCATTCAACTAACAGAGTTGAACCTCAATTTTGATTGAGCAGTTCTGAAACACTCTTTCTGTAGAAAATACAAGTGGACATTCAGGGCGCTAAGAGGACTATAGTGGAAAAAGGAAAAAGTTCACATAAAAACTACACAGAAGCTATCTGTGAAACTTCTCTCTGTTCTGTGCATTCAAATAACGGAGTTGAACCTTACTTTTGATTGAGAAGTTCTGAAACACTCTTTCTGTAGAAAATGCAAGTGGACCTTCGGAGCGCTAAGAGGCCTATAGCGGAAAAAGTAATACCTTCAAATACAAACTACACAGAAGCATTCTGTGAAACTTCTTTCTGTTCTGTGCATTCAACTAACAGAGTTTAACCTTAATTTTGATTGAGCAGTTCTGAAACACTCTTTCTGTAGAAAATGCAATTGGACATTCAGGGCGCTATGCGGCCTATAGTGGAAAAGGAATATTTTCAAATAAAAACTGCACAGAAGAAATCTGTGAAACTTCTTACTGTTCTGTGCATTCAACTAACAGAGTTGAACCTCAGTTTTGATTGAGCAGTTCTGAAACACTCTTCTGTAAAAAAAAAAAAAAAAAAAAAAAAAAAAGTCACATAAAAACTACACAGAATCTATCTGTGAAACTTCTGTCTGTTCTGTGCATTCAACTAAGGACTTGAACCTTACTTTTGATTGAGGAGTTCTGAAACACTCTTTCTGTAGAAAATGCAAGTGGACCTTCGGAGCGCTAAGAGGCCTATAGCGGAAAAAGGAATATTTTCAAATAAAAACTACACAGAAGGATTCTGTGAAACTTCTTTCTGTTCTTTGCATTCATCTAACAGAGTTGAACCTTACTTTTGATTGAGCACTTCTGAAACACCCTTTCTATAGAAAATGCAATTGGACATTCAGGGAGCTAAGAGGCCTATACTGGAAAAAGGAATATTTTCAAATAAAAACTGCACAGAAGCAATCTGCGAAACTTCTTACTGTTCTGTGCATTCAACTAACAGAGTTGAACCTTAGTTATTATTGAGCAGTTCTGAAACACTCTTTCTGTAGAAAATGCAAGTGAACATTCAGGGCGCTAAGAGGCCTATAGCGGAAAAATGAATATGTTCAAATAAAAACTACACAGAAGAAATCTGTGAAACTTCTTACTGTTCTGTGCATTCAACTAACAGAGTTGAACCTTAGTTTATATTGAGAAGTAATGAAACACTCTTTCTGCAGAAAATGCATGTGAACATTCAGGGCGCTAAGAGGCCTATAGTTGAGAAAGGTATATGTTCAAATAAAAACTACAAAGAAGCTATCTGTGAAACATCTTACAGTTCTGTGCATTCAACTGACAGAGTTCAACCTTACATTTGATTGAGCAGTTCTGAAACACCCTTTCTGTAGAAAATGCAAGTGGACATTCAGGGCGCTAAGAGGCCTATGGTGGAAAAAGGAACACCTTCAAATAAAAATTACACAGAAGCAATCTGTGAAACTTCTTACGGTTCTGTTCTTTAAACTAACACAGTTGAACCTTAATTTTGATTGAACAGTTCTGAAACACTCTTTCTGTAGAAAATGCAAGTGGACATTCATGGCTCTAAGAGGCCTATAGTGGACAAGGGAATATCTTCAAACAAAAACTACAAAGAAGCAATCTGTGAAACTTCTTTCTGTTCTGTGCTTTCAACTAACAGAGTTGAACCTTAGTTTTGATTGAGCAGTTCTGAAACACTCTTTCTGTAGAAAATACAAGTGGACATTCAGGGCGCTAAGAGGCCTATAGTGGAAAAAGGAATAGGTTCAAATAAAAACTACACAGAAGATATCTGTGAAACTTCTCTCTGTTCTGTGCATTCAACTAACAGAGTTGAACCTTAGTTTGGATTGAGCAGTTCTGAAACACTCTTTCTGTAGAAAATGCAAGTGGACATTCATGGCGCTAAGAGGCCCATAGTAGAAAAAGGAATATCTTCAAACAAAAACTATACAGAAGCAATCTGTGAAACTTCTTTCTGTTCTGTGCATTCAACTAACAGAGTTGAACCTTACTTTTGATTGAGCAGTTCTGAAACACTCTTTCTGTAGAAAATGGACGTGGACCTTCGGAGCGCTAAGAGGCCTACAGCGGAAAAAGTAATATCTTCAAATAAAAACTACACAGAAGCATTCTGTGAAACTTCTTTCTGTTCATTGCATTCAACTAACAGAGTTTAACTTTACTTTTGATTGAGCAGTTCTGAAACACTCTTTCTGTAGAAAATGCAAGTGGACATTCAGGGCGCTAAGAGGCCTATAGTGGAAAAGGAATATTTTCAAATAAAAACTGCACAGAAGAAATCTGTGAAACTTCTTACTGTTCTGTGCATTCAACTAACAGAGTTGAACCTCAATTTTGATTGAGCAGTTCTGAAACACTCTTTCTGTAGAAAATACAAGTGGACATTCAGGGCGCTAAGAGGACTATAGTGGAAAAAGGAAAAAGTTCACATAAAAACTACACAGAAGCTATCTGTGAAACTTCTCTCTGTTCTGTGCATTCAAATAACGGAGTTGAACCTTACTTTTGATTGAGAAGTTCTGAAACACTCTTTCTGTAGAAAATGCAAGTGGACCTTCGGAGCGCTAAGAGGCCTATAGCGGAAAAAGTAATACCTTCAAATACAAACTACACAGAAGCATTCTGTGAAACTTCTTTCTGTTCTGTGCATTCAACTAACAGAGTTTAACCTTAATTTTGATTGAGCAGTTCTGAAACACTCTTTCTGTAGAAAATGCAATTGGACATTCAGGGCGCTATGCGGCCTATAGTGGAAAAGGAATATTTTCAAATAAAAACTGCACAGAAGAAATCTGTGAAACTTCTTACTGTTCTGTGCATTCAACTAACAGAGTTGAACCTCAGTTTTGATTGAGCAGTTCTGAAACACTCTTTCTGTAGAAAATACAAGTGGACATTCAAGGCGCTAAGAGGACTATAGTGGAAAAAAGAAAAAGTTCACATAAAAACTACACAGAATCTATCTGTGAAACTTCTGTCTGTTCTGTGCATTCAACTAACGGACTTGAACCTTACTTTTGATTGAGGAGTTCTGAAACACTCTTTCTGTAGAAAATGCAAGTGGACCTTCGGAGCGCTAAGAGGCCTATAGCGGAAAAAGGAATACTTTCAAATACAAACTACACAGAAGGATTCTGTGAAACTTCTTTCTGTTCTTTGCATTCATCTAACAGAGTTGAACCTTACTTTTGATTGAGCACTTCTGAAACACCCTTTCTATAGAAAATGCAATTGGACATTCAGGGAGCTAAGAGGCCTATACTGGAAAAAGGAATATTTTCAAATAAAAACTGCACAGAAGCAATCTGCGAAACTTCTTACTGTTCTGTGCATTCAACTAACAGAGTTGAACCTTAGTTATTATTGAGCAGTTCTGAAACACTCTTTCTGTAGAAAATGCAAGTGAACATTCAGGGCGCTAAGAGGCCTATAGCGGAAAAATGAATATGTTCAAATAAAAACTACACAGAAGAAATCTGTGAAACTTCTTACTGTTCTGTGCATTCAACTAACAGAGTTGAACCTTAGTTTATATTGAGAAGTAATGAAACACTCTTTCTGCAGAAAATGCATGTGAACATTCAGGGCGCTAAGAGGCCTATAGTTGAGAAAGGTATATGTTCAAATAAAAACTACAAAGAAGCTATCTGTGAAACATCTTACAGTTCTGTGCATTCAACTGACAGAGTTCAACCTTACATTTGATTGAGCAGTTCTGAAACACCCTTTCTGTAGAAAATGCAAGTGGACATTCAGGGCGCTAAGAGGCCTATGGTGGAAAAAGGAACACCTTCAAATAAAAATTACACAGAAGCAATCTGTGAAACTTCTTACGGTTCTGTTCTTTAAACTAACACAGTTGAACCTTAATTTTGATTGAACAGTTCTGAAACACTCTTTCTGTAGAAAATGCAAGTGGACATTCATGGCTCTAAGAGGCCTATAGTGGACAAGGGAATATCTTCAAACAAAAACTACAAAGAAGCAATCTGTGAAACTTCTTTCTGTTCTGTGCTTTCAACTAACAGAGTTGAACCTTAGTTTTGATTGAGCAGTTCTGAAACACTCTTTCTGTAGAAAATACAAGTGGACATTCAGGGCGCTAAGAGGCCTATAGTGGAAAAAGGAATAGGTTCAAATAAAAACTACACAGAAGATATCTGTGAAACTTCTCTCTGTTCTGTGCATTCAACTAACAGAGTTGAACCTTAGTTTG
>NW_022096972.1:0-59602 GCF_006542625.1 Nomascus leucogenys | reverse complement strand
CCTTTTACTCATTCAATGAAATAATGTAGATGAAGAACTCTGGGAACAATAAAGCATCATAGCAAGTGAAGATACCCACTTTTTGTGTGCACAACTCACAGAATTGCAATCTAAGTAGGGAACAAATTAAAAAAAAACAAACAGAAAAAAGCATAATCAAAAATGTTCAGGGCTGAGCATGGTGGCTCATGCCTGTCATACCAGCACTTTGGGAGGCCAAGGCAGGAGGATTGCTTGAGTCTAGGAGTTTGAGACCAGCCTGGGCAATATAGTGAGACCCCATCTTTACAAAAAAAACAAAACTTAGCTGAGCATGGTCACAGGTGCCCGTAGTTCTAGCTACTCAGGAGGCTGAGGTGGAAGAATTGCTTTAGTCTAGGAGTTCAAGGTTGCAGTGAGCCATGATTACTCCACTGCACTCCAGCCTGGACAACAGAATGAGATCCTGTTTCAAAAAAAAAAAAAAAAAAAAGCTGGGTGCCGTGGCTCACGTCTGTAATCCAAACACTTTGGGAGGCCGAGGCAGGCGGATCACCTGAGGTCAGGAGTTTGAGACCAGCCTGACCAACACGGAGAAACTCCATCTCTACTAAAAATACAAAACTAGCCAGGCATGGTGGCACATGCCTGTAATCCTAGCTACTCAGGAGACTGAGGCAGGAGATCGCTTGAACCTGGGAGGTGGAGGTTGTGGTGAGCTAAGATCATGCCATTGCATTCCAGCCTGGGCAACAAGAGCGAAACTCCATCTCAAAAAAAAAAAAAAAAGTTCACAGTATTTCTATAACAGTAAAAAAACTGGAACAAAAAGTCTAATTACAGGGGAAGGATAATTATTAAAATAAATCATGGAACATCCATTAAAATGTTTATAAAATATTTTAACAATATGGAAAAATGGGAATATTAAATTAGTAGAAAAGAGGATACACAAGTGTATCTAAAATATGACACTATATACATGTGTCGGTATATTACAATGCATTTATAAAAATGCAGATACCTAGGACATATAGCAATGGTTCTCTTTTGTGGTGGGCTTATGGATGATTTAATATTTCTTTTTATACTTTTCTATTTTTCCACTTTTTCAGTGAGCACGTATTAGTTTCTCAGTTCTCATTTTTTTTTTTTTTTTTTTTTTTGAGATGCAGTTCACTCTGTCACCTGGCTGGAGTGCAGTGACACGATCTCACCTCACTTAACCTCTGCCTCCAGGCTTAAGTGATCCTCCCATTTCAGTCTCCCGAGTAGCTGGGACAGGTGCGTGGCCACCACGCTGGCTAATTTTTTGTATTTTTGGTAGAGACAGGGTTTTGCCATGGTGCCCAGGCTGGTTTGAGCTCTTAAGCTCACAAGATTCACCTGCTTCAGCCTCCAAAGTGCTGGGATTACAGGCATGAGCCACTGTGCCCGCCAAGTATTACTTTAATCATGAAAACACTAAAAAAGAATCTCTTGGCATGGGATGAGGATTTAGGAGGCATTAGGTCCACACTTGAGATTGGGGCTTTATAAATATGTGATGAGCTGGTTTCTCCAACCCTGTGCGCGCACATGCACACACATGCAACACAAACCCATGTGCAGGCAGGAAACTTCACCAGAAAGTCTGTGGCTCTTCTGTTCTGCTCGCTGAGTTCTGGCAGCTGGGCCGCTAAAACAGAAGGCTGGAGATGGGCAAGCTTGTCCTTCCTGGTTTTGGTTTTCATTTCATTCCCTCCCTTGTTCTCTGCTGGGGACTGAGAGTTTTATCAGTTGTGACTCAAGACATAGGAAGGTGCTCAGAAGATGGGACTGTTCCTGCTTTGATTTATCGAATGGCAAATGCATGTGTGGTTACAGACCCGTGCTAGTGCTGGATGGACCAGATGCCCCTGGCATGAGTGGCCCCCCAGAGTGAAAAACAGCAGAAGTGGACCAGGGAGAAAAAAACCAGCCCTTCCTCCACTGCTTGCGCAAAGGGGTGGGAATCGCAGGGTTAGTCCTAGTCTGGGAAACCCAAGGGAGGACAGTTTTCCTAGCTAGCCTCTCCTACCTTTCTTATATATGAATCTTTAACCTTGCTTAAAATTTTTTTCAGGCCAGATGCAGTGGCTCATGCCTGTAATCCCATCACCCTGGGAGGCCAAGGTGGGTGGATCACTTAGGTCAGGAGTTCAAGACCAGCCTGGCCAACATGGGGAAATCTTGTCTCTACTAAAAGTACAAAAATTAGCTGGGTGTGGTGGTAGACACTTGTAATCCCAGCTACTTTGGAGGCTGAATCAGGAGAATCACTTGAGCCAGGAGGTAGAGTTGTAGTGAGCCGAGATTGCACCGCTGCACCCAGCTTGGGCAACGGAGTGAGACTCCGTCTCAAAAATTTTTTCCAATACCAAAATAATTGTTCATTATAAAAAATGTAACGAAACAAAATTGTATATAGAAAAAAAATCCTGGCACCAATCCTGTCCTCTCTGCAACATAAAAAACACTTAAGTTTCATGTAAATCCTTCTAGTTCCAATTACTATACATATATAAACACATAGTTTGGGACTTTTTTTTTTTTGTATTTTTAGTAGAGACGGGGTTTCACCGTGTAGCTAGGATGGTCTCGATCTCCTGAACTCGTGATCCAGCCGCCTTGGCCTCCCAAAATGCTGGGATTACAGGCGTGAGCCACCGTGCCTGGCCTAGTTTGGGACTATTTTTAAAAGAACATGGATTATACACATGTAATGTCATACAAATTGCATCTTTCACTTAACAAGATATTATGAATACTATTCCATCTCAGCACATTTAGATTTATTTCTTTTCTTTTTTTTTTTTTTTTTTTTGAGACGGAGTCTCGCTCTGTCCCCTGGGCTGGAGTGCAGCAGCCCATTCTCGGCTCACTGCAACCTCCATCTCCTGAGTTCAAGTGATCCTCCTGCCTCAGCCTTCCGAGTAGCTGGGATTACAGGCGCCAGCCACCACGTCTGGCTAATTTTTGTATTTTTAGTAGAGACGGGGTTTCACCATGTTGGTCAGGCTGGTCTTGAACTCCTGACCTCAAGCAATCCACCTGCCTCGGCCTCCCAAAGTACTGGGATTACAGGTGTGAGCTACCACGGCTGACCTGTAATTCATTCTTTTTTAAGGCTTCATAAGATTGCAAAGTACAGAGGTACCATCATTTTCCCACCTGGAAACTTTGTTTCCAATTTTTCACTTATAAGTAATAATGGAAAAAAACCCTTCCCTTATTCACATTTATGTGTACTTGTAGAAGGAATTCTAGGTGGTAAGCTCCTGGGGTTGGAATTTCTGGTGACTCTTTTGTTAATGGGTATCTCTTTTCTCCTGTTTCTATGTGTCAGAGAAGTAGGCAGCATCAGATAGGTGGCTTCCAAACATTATTTATTTGCTGTGAAGATGCTATCCTTGCTTTCAACATGCTTACAGTCTAGATGGGGAGAAAAATCGGTAGATGGATAAATAAATCATAAAGGAATCAAAATGATCTTAGGATCAGAAAGACCCTCAGAGGTAATTTATTCCAACATATGATTTACTAATCCTGAGGAATGGCCATTCAGCTACATGACAGGATAGCCTTGGAGTCAGATCTGAGTTTGAATCTGAGTTTCTCAATACTCTGGTGTATGACCATGGGCAGGTCACATAATCTGGGACTCAGGAGTCTTATCTGTAATATAGGGATCCTCAAACCTACATGATAGAATTTTACAGGGTGACTCAATGCAAGGAACAAAGTTTAAATTACATAGCACCGTGCCTGGCATGCAGTGGGCACTCTGGAAACATCAGTGGAACCTCCAGTGAGATGGAGGCCGCTACAAGATGAGCAGTCAGACCTTTGTATGACTGGAAGTGTAAGATTTTTTTTGGTTTTATTTATTTTTTATTTTTGAGACGGAGTCTTGCTCTGTCACCCAGGCTAGAGTGCAGTGACACAATCTCGGCTCACTGCAAGCTCTGCCTCCCGGGTTCACACCATTCTTCTGCCTCAGCCTCCCGAGTAGCTGGGACTACAGGCACCCGCCACCACGCTCAGCTAATTTTTTGTATTTTTAGTAGAGACGGGGTTTCACCATGTTAGCCAGGATGGTCTCGATCTCCTGACCTCGTGATCCACCCGCCTTGGCCTCCCAAAGTGCTGGGATTACAGGCGTGAGCCACTGCGCCCGGCCGTTTTTTTTTTTTTTTTGTGAGACAGAGTCTCACTGTCACCCAGGCTGGAGTGCAGTGGCATGATCTTGGCTCACTGCAACCTCCGCCTCCCGGATTCAAGCGATTCTTGTGCCTCAGCCACCCAAGTGGCTGGGATTACAGGCATGCACCACCACGCACGGCTAATTTTATTTATTTATTTTTTTGTAGAAACGGAGTTTTGCCATCTTGGCCAGGCTGATCTCGAACTCCTGGCCTCAAGTGATCTGCCCACCTCAGCCTCCCAAAGTGCTGGGATTACAGACGTGAGTCATGGTCTATAAGTGTTAAGTTGCTTGAAAGTTGCTGCTATAAGGCGCTGAAGCCTCCCCCACAGCTTCTAGCCAGCAGCCCTAGCATCAGACAGAAAGTCTGGAACAGATGTGGTCAAAGCAGGAGGAGGAGAATCCTGAGAGCAGAGGGACAGAGTGGTCAGCAAGAACCCACGAAGATGTTCTTTGAAGAGCATTCTGTACACCCCATCTGGCTTCTGTGTCCACTGGCAGTGCCTCAGCTCTGCGTGACGAACTGGGACCCACAATTCCTTGGCAGCTAAAGCTGAAATTAGTTGTCCTGTGGTCATCTTTGGCTGTTAAAACAATCTGCTATTTGTATACACATAACTACACGCTGGTTGTTGGTAATCATACAAATGAATAATAATGGCAGCTATTATTATCTGCCATGTATTAGGTAATGCATGCATTTTTTTTTCTTGAATCCTTACAACTCTGTGAGCAAGGCACTAATGTTATCCCTCTACAAGGAGGAAGAAACTGGGCCTCAGTAGGCCAAGTAATTTGCCCAAGGCCACGCAGCAGTGAAGTGGCAGCGGCAGGATTTGCACAAGGGACTTTTATGTCAAAGCCCATACTCTTAACCATGACACTCTTTCTACTTCCAAATGATCTAAGCTTTAAAAATTGGGACCGAGATGCAGAAGCTGTCACAAGTCAAAGGTTAGTTAGAAATCTAGGGACTGGCCTGGGAGGAAGCACCTTAATTAGGAAGCATGAACTACAGCCAGCCTATGTTCTGGAAAAAGCAACTTTAAAATGACAACAGGGAAGAAAGACTCCAAGCTGGACTTGTGGTGGGCCTGTGTTCCTCAGCCCACCCAGGCCTGGCATAGCTGGGCCCATTCCAAGGAGAAATTCTATGACAAATGCAAATTTGCCATTCACTTTACAAAGCCTGGCTCCAGGCTTCTTGAGCCTATTTACCATTCTTTTTATAACAAAGACTCGAGCATCATTTGCTATCTTCATAAATTTCATCAGTACTTTTGCCCCCAGGCCCTGATACAGGGCATTTTATAAGCTTTAAAAGAGAAGTATTACAGTGGTATTTTCAATTCAACCTTCAAATCCTTTGCAAAGGAGAGCCAACAGCAAATAGAAAAGATGCCACAGGGGGCATCATGGATCCACAGAGACCCAATATGCAGGAGAACATGTGGGGCAAGGTAGTACTGAGATTAAAACCTGTCACACATGTACTTAATTTTATACAATAAGCAACAAGGAAGGTTTAATGTATATTGTATAAAAAATTTTTCAGGCTGGGAGTGGTGGCTCACACCTGTAATCCTAGCACTTTGGGAGGCCCAGGCGGGCGGACTGCCTGAGGTTGTGAGATTGAGACCAGCCTGGCCAACATGGCAAAATGCTGCCTCCACTAAAAATACAAAAATTAGCTGGGTGTGGTGGTGGGCACCTGTAATCCCAGCTACTCGGGAGGCTGAGGCACAAGAATCACTTGAACCCGGGAGGTGGAGTTGCAGTGAGCCGAGATCGTGCCACTGCACTCCAAACCAACCTGGGCAACAGAGTGAGACTCTGTCTCCAAAAATTAAAAAAAATAAAAAATAAAAAAAAATTAAAAAATTTCAAGTGTCATTGAAATCTGCAACAGGGTATTTTGTGTAACTGAATATTCTGATTAAGTGGGGGCTGCCTTGTATGCCACTTAACATGACCAATTTCCAAAGATTAGATGGCCATAATTGCCCTTGACACTAAAATCATGGGAAACACAGCCAGTTTCTTTGATGACTCAAAACATACTTTGTGATCTTGCCAAGCTTTGAGATCATCGTTACAAGCAGCATTTTGGTTGTGAAAAACAACTCTCCTTATTTAACCTTTCGGGGTGGATTCTGAGCAAGAAGTTCCCTAGGCTATGGTCAATCTCACTGAAATACAACCACCCGCCTCTCCTTTCTGGGTTTAGAAATCTGGTTTTCAGAGGTGGGAGTGGCTTCAAGCAGCGTCTACCTGTGTTCAGAAAAGATGAAGAAAGACAGGCTCAGGCTCCCTGTATAGGAGAATTCAAGTTCATTGTAGTCACTGGTGACTGGTTCTGAAATTGAGGAACTAGTTTGAGGAACTTCAGAATAAACAAGAAACCCAAAGAACTCAGCTTTCCACAGAAGGCTTCCAACGCGTGGAAGGAGGCACAGGTCCAGCTCCGCCCTGTGGCGGGGCAACCTTGACCCTGGCCTCATTTCAGATGCTGCCCCACATGCTCTTTGACAAGCTGGCCCAAGTAACCAGCTTGAGGACATGAGTGGCAGAGGCGTCCCTTTATAATGAGGGGTCATATTCTTGTCCTCCCCTGGGAAGGGAAAAAAGGGCTTGGGACATGGGGCATGACAAGGAATATTCTCAGAGGATCTCACACTATTCTTTGGTAAAAGAGGGCAAATAATGAAACAGCCCACGGCTCTCTCGTCCTCCCCGAGGCCAGCAGGGCTTAACAGGAGGAGTTTGGATTCAAGTCTTGTACTTTCACTCAACAGCAAATACTTAACCAGTGGCTACCATGTTTCAGGCACCGTGCTGGCCAGCGAGAATATGAGGATGACGAACAGCCTTCTCTGTTGAAACCCTCGAAAGGCCTTCTTGGAATGCTGAACCCAGTTACCTAGAAGCACTGCCTTGATCCACCTGCCTACAACTCTCCAGTGGCACCAAGCCTATGGGATGTGCCAGAGTGGTCACTGCCCTCCCAATTCCCACTTGGAGGGGTGGGAGGTGGTCAGTTATGTGTTTATTAGCTGGCTACTCACTGTCTGATTCTACTTTGAACTATATTTTCTTTTTTGAGAAGAGGACTTGTTCTGTCACCCAGGCTGGAATGCAGTGGTACAACCACAGCTCACTACAGCCTCGAACTCCTGAGTTCACGTGATCATCCCACCTCAGCCTCTGAAGTAGCTAGGACTACAGGTACGCACCACCATGACCAGCTAATTTTTTTTTTTTTTTTGACGGAGTTTTGCTCTGTCGCCCAGGCTGGAGTGCAGTGGTACGATCGTGGCTCATCGCAACCTCTGCCTCCCACGTTCAAGTGATTCTTGTGCCTCAGCCTCCCGAGTAGCTGGAATTACAAGTGCCCACCAACACACCTGGCTAATTTTTTTATTTTTAGTAGAGACGGGTTTCACCATGTTGGCCAGGCTAGTCTTGACCTCCTGGCCTCAAGTGGTCTGCCTGTCTTGGCCTCCCGAAGTGCTGGGATTACAGGTGTGAGCCACTGCGCCTGGCAATGCCCAGCCAGTTAAAAAAAATTTTTTTTTGGAGGTGGATCTCACTATGTTGTCCAGGCTGGTCTCCAGCTCTTGGCCTAAAAGGCAATCCTCCTGCCTTAGCCTCCCAAGTCACTGGGATTACAGGCATGAGCCACTGTGCCCAAGCAACATTTGAGCACATTTCTCCTGACTGTCCCTACGCTTCTGAAAATGCACTTCTTTCCCCCAGAGAGCTGAAGTTGCCCAATTGTTACCAAGCTCCCACTCCAAGCTGACAAGTGGTACAAGACCCCACGGTGAGAGAAATACCAAGGTGTTCCCACCCAGGCACCTGCAGAATCCTCCGAGACGCTCTACGCCTGACAGTGCTGGCTCAGGCTGGAAAAGGAGGGCCACTGGGCTGCGCATGGTGGCCTCCTCGCTCCCTCCAGCTCCTATAGTCATGGCTCCCGACCAGCACCGGGGTTCACCTGTGAGGTGTCGGTCTTCGTGCCCAGCTTACCCCCGTTGTGGTGAGGTCCTCCAGGGCGGTGCCTCAGTTGTGTTTGGTTTTCTAGCACCCAGCAGATATGGCCCATTTGACACACTTGGCCAGTGTTCCTGAGTGAAAGGACAGACACACTTCTGAGGAATAAATGAGTGCCACAGGCTCTGAGAGCCTGGCTGGACAGGGACACATGTCCACACTGTCCAATCACCTGGCAGGCTGGAAGGGAGGGAGTCACAGCTTGGTGGCTGTATTCTAACTGCATCCCAGCAAGCAGGTGTCCTGAAAGATGGCTGTGGAGCCACTCCTGCCATCCTCTTTCCTAAATGCTGACCTAGAGACCCAATTACTTCTAATTGCTTGAGAAGATAACCCTTCTGAACTGGACAACACCCATCTGGGCTCAGATTTGCATATATTTGCATGTACCTAATACATGCTAGAGGGAGGTGGTGCTGAACTCTGTCCTTCACATTGATCTATACAAAGTTATTCCTGCCTCTCCAGGCACAGCATCTGCCAGTGGAGACCGCTGGGCAGGACTCAAGGAGTCTGGTGGGTCCAGTCAACTCCCTTGGCCAAAGGAGTCCATTTGTAATCTTTTTTTTTTTTTGAGACGGAGTTTTACTCTTGTCACCCAGGCTGGAGTGCAATGGTGGATCTTGGCTCACTGCAACCTCCACCTCCCAAGTTCAAGTGATTCTCCTACCCCAGCCTCCCGAGTAGCTGGGATTACAGGCATGTGCCACTATGCCCAGCTAATTTTTTTGTATTTTTAGTAAAGTCGGGGTTTCACCATGTTGGCCAGGATGGTCTCAATCTCTTGACCTTGTGATCCGCCCGCCTCAGCCTCCCAAAGCACTGGGATTACAGGCATGAGCCACCGTGCCTGGCCTCCATTTATAATCTTAATTGGCAACCACATCCTCATTGGAGGCTGGCTATGCCTCCTTTTCCTCCCAACCCTCCTGGCTATTCCTAGTATGGACCAGAAACACCTACCTTTTAGTTCTGGCCCAGTAAAAGGAAATTTTAATGTCAGTAGAAGGTGGGTGGTAGATTTTTGGCTATAATAATTCTTTGCACTTTCAGGGGCCACCATCCAGATATGACATCATGACATCATGCTTCACCCACAAGGAAGAGCCTGTCACTGAGAGGAGCCAGGCAGATCAGCTAGGATAACACGCAGAGTATGCATGCACCTCCTGCACAGAAGAAAGATGCAGAAGAGCTTTGTGCACTGTGGGTTTGGACCCCTGTAATCAATCATTGAAAGTTACTAAATACCCACTCTAGGTGAGATACTGCTTGGCTAGGTAGGAAAGTGCCCTAAAGGTGTGGGCAACCTTTGAGACTTCCTGGTAATTGTATTTTCTTATCAACCTTGACCTCCTTTTGATTACATGAACCTCATGGTATAAGACAGCGTCCAACAAATAGCTTTCTGTTTACTTTTTCTTAGACCCAGGGCAGCAGCTGCTGTGGCTCCACCCTTCCTAGGCCTGGCAGAGCTTGCAGAAAGGCTGAGAGTGATAGGGTTGGGGTAGGGGAATAAAAGGAGGAGCTAGTTTAAAAAAAAAAAATCCTGTTTCAGGATTAGTTCCTTCGTTCCCTGGCAGCAGAGTACAGTGAAGAGTCTGGGTTTTATGTTCAGGCTCTGCCATTAACTAGCTGTGTGGCCTTGGGCAACCCACTTGGCTTTCTTGGGCCACCATTTTCTCTTCTGCATTTTCTCACTGCAAAAAATGTGAATGATCATGTCCAGGCTATAATCCTAACAGCTCTTTCTGGACAGTGAGGTTAAAGTTATTTAGCCATGCCAGCAGGAGGTGACTGCTGGTTGGTCCAGATTGATGGGGTATGGGTACAGGGGCTGGGCTGGTAGTCTGCCAGAGACAGGGAACAAGATTATTTGCAAGAGAATAACCGTTCCTCGGCTGCAGCTTCATTAAAGCCAAGCCCTCCTTGTAGATGGTCCTGGACATTGCTCATAGATGTCCCTGACCATAAGCGGTCAAGTTCAACACCAACTGCACTAGTCCAGAACAGTGTCTGAAGAAAATCTCTGTCTTAATGGACACCTGATAGTGGCTTTAGCAGAAAGAGGGTCAGGAGAAGCTGTAGTAACCAGAAACTGGGAGAGAGGGATGACTCAGGAGTCCCCCTGCTGCTTCTTTCTGGGTACAAATCCTGGTCCTAGAAGTGTAGACAACTCAGGTGGTGGCAGGCTTGGGATTCCTAAAGCTTT
Organism: Nomascus leucogenys; assembly: GCF_006542625.1. Classification (NCBI taxonomy): domain Eukaryota; kingdom Metazoa; phylum Chordata; class Mammalia; order Primates; family Hylobatidae; genus Nomascus; species Nomascus leucogenys. Next base: position 49,133 of record NW_022096972.1, on the reverse strand, counting down.
TTGAAATCCAGGGTTTAATCTAGCCTTTACAATCGCTGGAGCTCTGCAGAGCCTCCAACTCAGGTGGCTGAAAAGGAGGCAGGTGGAAAAGCGTTCCTAAAAGGTTTTTCACACCAAAATAGGGCTTGTCTCTCTGCTCTCTGCCAAGGGATTTCCCAGCTCCCCAGGGCCAAAGCTCCCCTCCTGCTTCTTTGCTGACTGTCACTGGAAGCAGGCCATTTTCCACCCTCAGGGTGGCTGGACTCAGGAGTCAGTGACACTGCTGATCTGGGCTCTGTGCCCCGTCCACGATCCCCCCTCCGCTGTCAGCCCACAGGCCCCAGAAGCCTCCTGTTTGCCTCCTGCCCCCTGCCTCCATAGCCCTGGGGCTGGGATGAGGCTGATTGGTGGCAGAGGGCTCCTCACGAATGTCTGCTCAGGACTTTCTCTGCAACTGTGCTGGGGAATAAATCGCCTGTCACCTACACCCCTGCATGGGTGACTCACCTTCCAGAGAAAGTGCTCTGCTCGCTCTGCTCACCTAAGCAAAGCTGCTTGGAAAATGACTAAGACACCTATCAAATGCACTCTGTGGGGCCAACCAGTTATGGAGCAAGGTCCAGGCACACTCTGCCTCTCACCTCCAGCCTGAAGTCAAGTGCAGAGCTGCCACGCCAGGCCTGCTGGTTTCATTTTCATCTGAACTGAGCTCCACATGAGGCTTGACATCCGGTGATCTATTTTTTCTAAAAACTAGCTTCACTTTAGAAATGACTCTTTGGCCATCAAGTCAGCTTCCCCAAGAGAAAACAAAATGTTATTTAAAGGGAACGGCAGCCTGGTGAGAGCCTATATTTTTGTTTTGTATTAAGGGGAAAAAATACTTTAAAATATAATATGAAACTTTTTTTTTCCCTTGTGAGATTAAAACAAATGTTTTTCTTTCAAGAGATGGGGTCTCGCTATGTTGCCCATAGCTACTTGACCTCCTGGGCTCAAGTGATCCTCCCGCCTCAGCCTCTCAAGTAGCTGGGACTAAAGAAACACACATCCCCATTCCAGGCTTCTTGTGAGATTTAAAGGGAAATCTGCAAGTCCTTGACTGCAGATCCTGGACCCCCAGACATAGTCCCAGAGAGAAGCTGAGAAAGACATCTTTATGAGAGGGAAAGGGTGGTGAGCTGGTGATGCCATGTGGTAGTGGGAACCTCATCCCACAGAACCAAATGTTCCCTCCTATTCCCCCAAAGAACAAGTTCTTGCTGACCTACATGCCATACAGTATTTTCCCTTTCCTTACCTCCAGGGTTAATGCAGGAACCTACTTGATCACATGTGGGACGCAGGAAGCCCCTAGACAGGCCTAGCTGTGTCTCCAGCTCAGAGTTAGGACTGTCAGCTGGGCAGAGCCTGGACCTTTGTAGCCTCATTTGGAGTGTGGTGAGGGCAGTATATAGTGTAAGACAGGGAGAACCCGACAGCTGAAGCTTTTAGACTGAAGAACTGTCCCCCTAAAGGTCCTACTGAGAAAATGACTCTGGCTGTCAGGCAGTCTGACCCTTCTTGACATTATCTTACAGAGAACAGGTTTAGTCACAATGCAGTAATCGGCAACTACTACTGCTACTATTACTACTGCTACTGCTACTATTACTACTGCTACTACTACTATTACTACCACCACCACCACCAATAACAACAACAACAACAGTTACAGCCGCTATGTTCTGTGCTGGGCACTGGGCTCAGCACTTTACATATCTCCTCTCATTTTCTACTCAAAACAGCCCCATGAAGTATTTCTGATCCCATTCACAGATGAGACACCTGATGATTAGAGAAGTGAAGTGATTTGCTTGCGGGCACACAGGCAGGCAGTGGCAGACTTCGACCTGACCCAGGTCTCTCTGACCTGACAGCCTCAGCCACCACATGTGACACGGAGACACCAAGGACTTGTTCTGTTGCTCTGGACAAATCACAGGCTCTCTGCCTTTGTTTCTACATCTGGAAAATGGGCACAAGCACACCTGTCCAGGCAGCAGGCTATTCATCTTTTTGCCTTTTATTAACAATATCAATTAATAATTGATTGGTATAATAAATAAATAAAGCTGCTACCCTGGTTTCGTTATATTCAAAATTGACATGTTTGGGGGAAGAAAATCCTTATCGTTTCATGAGCAAGTTAGTAGAAAAAGCAGTGACCTAGATATCAAGAAAAGGGGGTTTAGATTCTGAGCAATCCTGTCTATTTCTCCTTATGAGGCTTCACTTTTCTGATCTTTGTCCCTGCCCTTCTTCACATGAGTATTGTGTAAATACAAAGATTGGCTATAAAATTACTCTTGATGCCACATAAATTCAAGGGATTTCTATCAGGGAGCTGAGGGATTAAGAGATGTAGAAAAGCAAGAAGGGAAGAGGCTCCTTTAAACTAGAACACAAAGAGCACACCGGCCACTGAAGAAAAATGACTTTTTCTGCGTTGTCATTCAGGCAGTCATAAGCCCAGAACAAAAAATCTCATACTTCAATGTCCTGCTCAGCTCAACAGAAATGCTCCCCTACAATTTGCCCTACATCTGGCCTTCCCTTTCTGGGCTACTACTGTCAGCATTTTAGCCGGCATCACCGGGTAAATGCAAAACCTTCACACATGCATCACTTTGAATGCCCACCCAGCTCTTGCAGATGCTCAGCCCCATTCTGTTCCTTTACTAGGGAATCCTGGTGTGTGGAGACCAGAGGAGCTGACATCCTTAGAGCTCCCTAAATCCACTGACAAGGAATTGTCCCCGGCCCACCAATTTCACACCGGTGCCATCAATAGTGCCCATAATGCTCAGATGTTTCCAGTTTAACTGAAATACTAAAATGGGGCAAACAGGAAGCATCAGACATAACTGCGGTAGTGACTTATTAATCATGAAAGCAGAATTTTAGTTGCATTTTAACCTTTTGCCAGGAAAAAAAAAAAAACAACCTTGAGATGATGGAAGCCATCAGTAGAAATACGCTGCCTTTATGCGTATCGGGCTGACTTAGACTTTTTACTTAGGACTGACTTTGCTTTTAAGATTTCTGAACTTTCCCCCAGAAAGAACATCTGTCAAACCAACCAATATGAATCTGTCAGCTCTTCATCGAGACAGGCAGGCTTGTTAGGAAAGCCCATGTGCTGTCCATTGAGACAGGAAAAAAAATAGGAAGTTAAAAGTGCCTTCACAGGCCAAAGTGATACAACACTGTTCAGAGGGTGCCAACAACGAAGAAAACAACCCTGGATAAAGCTTTCATCTCTTTCACATCTCCGCAGATCTCTCACCAGACCCTAGCCAGGGATGAACTGTTATCAATCACCAAAAAAAAAAAAAAAAAAAAAAAATCACAACAGTTGCCGAGGGCTGGACAACCAATCAGCGCAAGCCATCTTCTCAGCAGTAAATGATATACACATATTCCAGGCAGATCACAAAGGAGTCAGTGTTCAACAGGAGAACCAAAATGAGGAACCAAACCTTCATCTGTTGAGGCGAAACGGCCCAACCAGACATTTTTGTTTAATAGAGGGAGACTGATTTGGCAGGGTCTCTGTGGTGCCGCTCCCACAAACTCTTAACAGACAATACCAATGACAAAAAACCCCCTTCAGAACTGCTTCTTATAATCAGAAAACACTCAGAAGATGGCCTGAAGCTTGGCAGCGTCTTGCTGTCTGATTTCAAACAGAGCTGGTACATATACCTGGGTACTTATCTCTAAAATTAGAGTCAGAGACGATTACTTTTATTTTGAGATCTTCTGAGAAGTTCTCCACACCCTTCAAAATAAATAAGGATGTCCAAAAGGTGTCTGTAAAATTCAGAGGTCTGGCATCGCTCCAAAGGAACTGATTGATATTACTTAAAAAACACCAAGAGTAAATCCAAACACAACCAAAGTAAGGCAAGCACTTTTTAAGTGTCCTCTCACATTAAGAGCATAAAAACCACACCAAAACCTTCTCCCTCCTTTCTGCATCTTAGTTCTATAATGTGGTCCTGATCTAGGATTCTGGGGAAGACCCATCCTTAGTCCCAGCTATGAGGCGTCAGGCAAGATATATACCACCCCCACTCCCTCATACACACCTGCCTCAGGTGCCTCGCTTATAAAACAAGACACTACAATCTGTCTTACCACACAGCCATCTGAAGGAAAACGGAGCTCACAGGTATGAAGACACTAAGTAAAAAACACTTCACTAATGTTAAGATACTGTCTCCTTCTAATCTTTCAGAAAGACCATGTTTCTAGTCAAGGGGTTTTCAACATTTTTCTTGGAATAAACTCCAGACTCCTATTTTATATCATGACCTCACTCTAATCATTTAATTTCACGTGCTTTTAAAGTCCTTAATTAAGTCATTGGTGTTCATTGTCTCCAGTGATCAAAAGTAGTTTTACCATTTACTCTGCTGATGTATGTACCTTTTCACCACTTATCCTCTCTCTCATTCATACCTCCAGTCCACCCTTTAGGGCCGAGAGCAACTTTTTAACCCCGACTAGGAAGGAAACACTTTTTCTGAAGCTAGCCAGCACTAAGGAGGCTCCCGGGCAGGTGGGAAACTGTACAAATGGCCCCTCTCTGCCTGGTGCCCGGTGGCTGCAAGATGCCAGGGCCACAATGGGTTTCGAAGATGGGAATGTTATATCTGAACCGACAGATAAAGTCCCGAGTTGGAGAGCCCAGAAGAATTACAGAGGAGGACTGGGGTCCGAAGGCGGAGGGAGGATGCTGCGGGCGGCCAGCACTGCCCCGCTGCATGCTGAGGACAGGCTTAGCTCCTGCTCCCCGCCTTGAGGTGTGACCTGAGAACTTCCCAGGAAAGGCCAGGAGGGTTTCACGCCAGGGCAGATGCCAGGGCGCACTCCTGCAGGAGACACGTCCGCCCCGCGCCAGGCGAGCTCCATCCTGGGGGCACTGGGGCGCAGAACAGGCGGGCGGGCCTGGCGGCGGCGCGGGGCGCTAGTGAAGGGGAAGCAGGGGGCCCCTGCGCGCGCTCGGAGCCAGCGTGTGGCCGGCAGGAGTGCGCGGCCTGGAGGCCCGGGGCGAGCGCGGCGCCGGCAGCGCGTGCGAGGGCGCGCCCGCGGACAGCCGCGAGTGGGTTGGACGGGATACGTCGGACTGCGCTGGCCTGGCCGCCGACCCCACTGCTCCGGGGCGCGGGGCCAGGCCGCAGCCCAGCCCGGGGCTGAGGGGCGATCCATCCCAGCCGCTCCCTGGGCGCCTCGCTGCGGGCCCCAGGGTCCCGCCTCGTCACCTACCGGCCAAGCGCCGATCTCCCCAACCAAGCGAGTGTTGCGCTCCGCTCGCCCGCGATCTCCCGCCGCCGGCCGCCGACCGCTGAGCTCCCGGCCCGTGGGCGCCCCGCCCCGGTCCCGGGCTCCGCCCCCTCGCCTTCTCGGCCACCCCCGGGGCCACGCCTCCCCCAGAGGCTGTACCTTTGCCTCGCTTTGCGCCTCCTTTCTTTGGCCGCTCCGCGACCCGTGGCCCCGCCCACTGCCCTAAGCCAGCCAATGAGACGGCCGTCCCGGCAAGCCCTTCTTCCCGCTCCCTAGCAACGATTGGTTAACGAGGCCTGGTTTCCAGAAATGGGTACTATTTCCGGACGATGTTTGTAGAAGGGAGATCGCTGGGCGGGCGGACTGACAGAAGGCGGAGGCGACTAGGGTGTTGGTGGAACCACACATGCGCCCTCGGCTTCTGGCTGTTTTACCAGCTGCTTTCTCGAGGTTACGGGAAGGAAGGGCGAGTGTACGCATGCGTGGGCACTCCCTGCCACTGACTTCGGTTACCTTGGAGACAGCGAGGCGCGCTCCCTCGTGGGGCGCGCGCGTTCCGCTTCCTCTCTGCTGCCAGGCGGTGGCGGCTGAGGCGGGAGGTGGTGGGTGGTAGAGACGTTTTTATTGAGCTCTTACCGTGTGTCTGGTCCTGTAGAATCCCTGGAATGAGTAAAGAAGGTTACAGTGCCTGCCCTCGAGAAGCTTGGGGAGCCAAGGGCTTACAGGGGCCCGACTTGTGGGTTGAAACCCAGGTACAAAGAGAGCATGTGTGTGCGTGGCGTGGTACGAGCGCTGAGCAAAGCATCTGCTCGCTGGGTTTGCAGACCACAGAGCTGGCAAGAGGATGAGAGCTTGATGTATGCAAAGAAAGGACCTGGAGTTCAGAATATGCATTGAAGTGTCAACAGTGCTTCTTTCTGAATGGGGGTCGGGGGTGGGGAGTAGGGAGGATATGGAAATTTTTTCTAACTTTTGCTCCTCTGTATTATCTAGTGTTTCCACACTGAGCTTGTATTTTATTTGTAATAAATTCCAGGCCAGGCACGGTGGCTCACTCCTGTAATCCCAGCGCTTTTGGGAGGCTAAGGCAGGAGGTTCTCTTGAGGCCAGGAGTTGGAGAACAGCCTGGGCAATATAGCGAGGACCTCGTCTCTGCAAATAAATAAAAGAATAGCCAGGCGTGGTAGTTCGCACCTGCAGTCCCAGCTAGAGGGGAGGCTGAGAGTTTGAGGTTACAGTGAGCCATGATCGTGCCACTGCACTCCAGCCTGGGTAACAGAGTGAGGCAATCCTTTAAAAAAAAAAAAAAATCCAAACTCTATTTTTCTTATTGCAAAATAAAAGATATACTCCTACCTTGGGCATCCCACTTCCATGAAGGGTCCATGGTAGGTGTGGTGAGTGGCTCTAGTCCAGGGATAGGCAGGCCCCACCCAAGGCTGTCTTGAAAAGTAAGGAACACCCTATCTCTGAAAGTGAGCAAAGACCACCATCTGCTTGAGACTACTTTGCAGACAGTCCGAAGCTGAACTCTTTCTGGATATCTGTGCCAAACAGTCATCTCTGCTGGGGAATAGGGAAGACCCTTTATTTAGGCAGTGGTCAAAAACTCACAACCTGAAGGCCTCATTCACTCACCCAGGCCAGAAATATGCTTTGTTTGGCTGGCCCAATATTTTTTTAAATTTGAATATGAATGCCTTAGAGCAGAGCCTGCGGTTCCTTACAGTTCCCGCCACCCAACCATCTAACCTTATGTCACCTGACTGGCCCCTGGAGCATTTGAGGTTGTGGCTCCCATAGAGTCCGTGCTTTAGAGCCAAACAGTCTCTGGTGCCCACCCTGGCTCTGCCACTGACTAGCTGGGAGATGGCAGGCAAGAAAGAAGCTGGACTGGTGGCCCCCAAATCTCTTTCCACCCCCAGGGTTTTGCATTTCAGTGACTCAGGGAGAGGCAGAGCTTGGCCAGATGTACAGGTTGGTATCGGCAATCCTGGATGCCCTTATTGCCTCTCCTACCACCTGTTTGCCTTTGGGCACACCACTTCTCAGGAAAGATGTGGGCACACCTCCAGAGTCTGCAGACGCTCCCTGGCTTGCCTTTGCCTTCTCTCTCTTTCACTATTCCTTCTTTAAAACACCCAGTGCCTCTGTACTTTGCCCAGGTTCCCTTGACACCTCTGGTCCTGGGTCCCCTGTACACTCCCACTTACCCCATCAAGATGATCTGTCTTTAAATCCGTCCCTGAACACTAATGTGTATTAATCCGAGAGAGTGAACTGTGTTGACTCAAAACTGTAACTCTGGAGAAGGAATGTCACATCAGGTTGCAGGGGAGGAACAAACCACTAAACACTGGTAAGGAAGATATTTGGGATAAGCAAGCCCTCTCGGTTTCAGCTACTTTTCTGAGGTCTTTCCAAGCCCCACTGTGTGTGGGTGAGGTGAGAAACAATACACCCACCCAGAGTGAGCAGTGTGGTGTCTCTGAGTCTTGAATTGCTTGCACCCTCTGGAAGGAGAGCTTCGGGACGAGATTACTTCCTCCCAGCCTAAGTTGAGACAACCTGGGAAAGCTTCTGGCCTTGAGTCACTTGTGCAGCCTCAGCTCTGCTTTAAATACAAGAAATTGACATTTACAGGATGACTCACACCTGGAGCAGTGAACTAGGTTCTCAGTACTCAAGGGTTTTCACATCCCATCCATTTCATTTCTGGAAATAGCGTAAAACTGTGCTATTCCAAAAGAATCGCAGCTTGTTTTCTGATACGTTACAAAAAGTAAGCCAGACAGACTTAGAATACTTCATGTGCATAACCTCACTGGATGTTCCCTCTAGGCCAGGGTTTCTCAGCCTGGCACTATAGACATTTGGGGTTGGATAATTCATTGTTGGGGGACGGGGCTTGTATTAGTCTGTTTTCATGCTGCTGATAAAGACATAGCTGAGACGGGGTAATTTATAAAGGAAAGAGGTGTAATGGAGTCACAGTTCCACGTGGCTGGGGAGGCCTCACAATTATGGCAGAAGGCAAAAGGCATGTCTTACATGACAGCAGACAAGAAAGAATGATGAGAGCCAAGCGAAAGGGGAAACCCCTTACAAAAACATCCGATTTCATGAGACTTATGCACTACCATGAGAACAGTATGGGAGAAACTGCCCCAGTGATTCAGTTATCTCCCACTGGGTCCCTCACACAACACAGAATTGTGGGAGCTACAAGTTGAGATTTTTTTTTTTCTTTTTTGAGGTGGAGTCTCCCTGTGTCACCCAGGCTGGAGTGCAGTGGCGCGACCTCAGCTCACTGCATCCTCCTCCTCCTGGGTTCGAGTGATTCTCGTGCCTCAGCCTCCTGAGTAGCTGGGACTATAGGTGTGCACCACCATGCCCGGCTAATTTTTATATTTTTAGTAGAGATGGGGTTTTGCTACATCAGCCAGGCAGGTCTTGAACTCAAGTGATCCACCCGCCTCAACCTCCCAAAGTGCTGGAATTACAGGCGTGAGCCACTGCGCCTGGCCTCAATGTGAGATTTGGGTGGGGCCACAGCCAAACCACATCAGGGCTGTCTTGTGCATTGGAGGATGTTTAAAAGCTTTCCTGGCCTCTGTCTACTACATATCTATAGCACTCCCTCATCCACCCAATGTGACAACAATAAATGTCTCTGGACATTGCTAGATGTCACCAAGGAAGCAAAATTGCCCCTAGTTGAGAACCCCTACAGTCTGACCCCATAGAATAGGTAGTATTACTGTCCCCATTTCACTGATGAGCAAACTGAAGCTCAGACAGAAGTAACTTGTCCAGTGTCACTTTGCTGTAACAGGAGACCCAGGATTCAAACCATGTCTGACTCCAGAGCCCCTGCCCTCCTGCATGCCAGACTCTGCAGAGAGACTTCAGGCTTCAGGGAGCCAATTGCCCATCAGTTCTCTAGGAGAGTGCTGAAGAGTGAGTAAATCAGTGAAGGAATGCTATCCTTGGATCATTTTTCCTTTTCTGTTTGCCTTGGAAGGAAGGAAATTATATTCTGGTTTTTATTGCCTTAGTCAGCACGGTTTATGGTGCTGAGCCATGTCCAGTGAGAAAGTGGCTGATGAGTCATCTGAATGTCTGTGGATTTCAGGCCCCAAATTACTGTGAGATTCTGAAGTTACACTTGAGAATTCAGATGTGAGGCTGAGATAAGAGATGACTGGGGACTGTAGGGTGGATGTTCCTGGAGGAGAGCAGTTTTCCTTTCCCTGTGGAGACTGCCTGAAGTTGCAGCCACAGTGCTGTTGCTGCCCTCCCCAGCTTGGACCTGCCCTGCTGCTGTCAGCCAAGGTCTATGGAGAGGCCAGGGAGGCAGGAGAGGAAATGGATAAATGGATGCAGGCAAAAGTGTGATCCATTCTCTCTAGCTATTTTGTGATCAGTGATCTCATATTGGTAGCTTGAAATTGGACATGTTGGGAGTATTTATACCATGGAAGTTGGCAAACAGTATAAATCAGGGCTACCCATCTCCTGAGTTGGTTGTTAAACACCTGCTGGCACACCCTGTGTGCTGGTTCTGGCCTGTGCCTGCTGCCCACCAAACCCACCCCACATAGGGAGATAGCAGGGGGCACCACAAACCACAGAGCTGCTGGAGGAGAGGAGGGGCCATGGTGATGTGGGTGAGAGGGTGAGGGGGAGAGGAGTGCCAATTTCAGCAAACAGTGGAGGTGAGGGCTGGTGGGTGTCTCTGGAGGGTACTGGGCAAAGATCACCTTACGAGAACAGGCCCCGGGCATAGCTTCCAGAGATCTAGCCTCCTCTCCCAACTTTGGAGCCTTCTTAGGGTGCCCTGGCTTGACACAAATTCTTCTCACTTCCTGATTTGGAGATTTTCCCCTCCAAACTCACCTGCTTACCTCTAGTCTCCTCTCCACGCTATCCTCGAGCCTTCTGGTGGATTGAATCTTCCTAAGTGATCGCATAGGTCCTGTCATTCCACTCCCAATGTCCCAGCATCTCCTGCCCTTCAATATCTCCCCCCTTTCGCTTCTTCCTTTCAACCTACAAAGGAGATCAAGCCGAGGACACCCTAAAAACAACAAACAAACAAAACCTTGCTAGTCCTGGCTTTCCCCTGCACTGTTAGCCCAGCCTTCTTTCCCCCTTCACTCCCAAACTTCTTGAAAGTCTGCTTCATCTCTCACTTGAGTGTGCTTCTTGCAGCCTGGTTTCTGCTCACCAGCCCTTCTCTCCATGAACTGGCTCCTAGTAGATGACCTCGTCTCAGTTTCTTATCTGCAGCCAGCCACAAATGTGATGCACTGAGATCCTCTGTGTCAGGCTCTGGGTAGGAAGCATGGAACCTCCAGACCAGTCCCTGCCCTTAGGGAGCTTCCTTGAACAGGTAGCAACAGATGAGGACTTAAGCCACTGCAAGCGTGGCAAGAAGATGGGGAGACTGTATTGTGTCAGGTAGGATCCAGCCAGGAAAACAGAACCCATTTTGGTGTTTTTTCTTTTTTTTAAATTTTGATAGAGGTAAGGGTCTCCCTATGTTGCCCAGGCTGATCTCGATCTCCTGGCCTCAAACGATTCTCCCACCTTGGCCTCCCAAAACACTGGGATTACAGGCATGAGCCTCTAAGCCCAGCCTCATTCTGAATTTTTATTTTTATTTTATTTATTTATTATTTTTGAGATGAAGTCTCACTCTGTCACCCAGGCTGGAGTGCAGTGGCACGATCTTGACTCACTGCAACCTCCCCCTCCCGGGTTCAAGTGATTCTCCTGTCTCAGCCTCCTGAGTAGCTGGGATTACAGGCACCTGCCACCACACTCGGCTAATTTTTTTGTATTTTTAGTAGAGACGGGGTTTCACCATGTTGGCCAGGCTGGTCTCGAACTCTTGTCCTCTGGCGATCCACCCACCTCGGCCTCCCAAAGTGCTGGGATTACAGGTGTGAGCCACCTCAACTGGCCTCTGAGTTTTTAAACATAGAATAAACATAGAATTGAATGCAGGAAATTGGTTACATAGGGAATGAAAGGATGGAGAAGTTCTTCAGACAATGGGAGAAGTAACCAGGAATCCAGCTGCGACCCCTGGGTTGGAGGGACCGGACTGGGGCAGTGTAATCAAAGGCTGGGACTGGGGTCACTTGGAAGAAGTTGAAACCATAGAGAAGACACAACCACTTCCACAGATACCACTAAGACTGAGAGGGATGGGGAGAAATCCCTGGATTCTCCTTTCCTTCTACCTTTGGGTTTCCTGCCAGAGCCTCTTACTGGCCTGGGAGCCTAGAGGGGTCAGTCACTTGCAATGCAGAGCAGAGCAGGTGAGGGCTGGATGGGGGAGCACACAGCCCAGGACCAGCGCAGGGATGGGAGGGGAGAGGATAAAGGGGGACTAACTTAGTGCAAGAGGCTCAGAGAAGGCTTCCTGAAGGGACTCAGCTGCAACCTAAAAGATGAAGGTAGTTAAAAAGGGGAAAGTATTTGCAGCAATCACCAGCATTTTTTTTGGCCAATCCTCTTGCCAGGGCTTCTGAGATACTGTGTTTTTTGTCTGTTTGCCTCTCCTTTTTTTTTTTTTTCTTTAAGACAGAGTCTCACTGTGTCGCACAGGCTGGAGTGCAGTGGTGTGATCTCAGCTCACTGCAACCTCCACCTCCCAGGTCAAGCGATTCTCCTGCCTCAGCCTCCTGAGTAGCTGGGATTACACGTGCCTGCCACCATGCCTGGCTAATTTTTGTATTTTTAGTAGAGACAGGGTTTCTTCATGTTGGCCAGGCTGATCCCGAACTCCTGACCTTGAGTGACCTGCCCGCCTTGGCCTCCCAAAGTGTTGGGATTACAGGCATGAGCCACTGTGCCTGGCCTCCCTCTCCCATTCTTAAAAATTGAGACCCTCCAAGTTTCAGGCCTAAGCCCCTCATTTCTCTACACTCTCTCCCTTGGAGTCCTCATCCACTACTGGCTGTATTGAGTCATTCAACAAACAGTAGTTGAGCACCTATTTGGTGCCAGGCACTTGACTAGGCCCTGGTGCCAGAGAGAGATGAATGAGTCATGAGGCCTGGCCTCAACAGGGGAGATGGACATGGTAATGATAGATGTGGAGGGTAGAAGGAATCCCTGGGTGAGGTAAGAACTCATAGAATAGATCAAAGAAGGCTTCCTGGAGGAGGTGATACTTGAATTGGTTGCTGCCAGCTACACTAGCAGTAAGCCAGGTGAATGAGGTGGGAAGAGCATTCAGGCAGAAGGAATAACATATACAAGGGCATGGAGACAAGGGACAGTCAAAGCATGTTTGAGGAATGGGGTCTGGGATGCAAGGAACGGAGAGGGAGATGCAGCTGGCCCTGCAGTCTGCAACCTGCATTGTGGAGGAGGATCTTGTAGGCAACTCTTAGTAGACTGGGTTGGAGAAAAGACAAATAACATTGCTAGAATGGAATTTAGAAATCTTTCTCTGATTGCAGTAGTGAAGAGTGCAGGCTGCAGACCCGGAGGCCAGCTGGGGGGCTTTGCAGTGAACCAGGTGAGAAATGATGGGAACTGGACTGTCAGTGGCAGGAAGATGGGAAGCAGGAGAGATGAGCAAAATACGGAGAGAATCAGTATTGAGAAAATAAGTATGATGACAGGATGTGGACATGGGTGGGGAGGGCGAGCCTGGGATGAGGCTGCAGAGGTTGGGAGCCACAGGAGAAGAGAGGATTCTGGAAGAAGAAGAGGAGTGCTGGCTTTGGACATAGTGTATCTGGGCTGCCCTGGCTCTCTCAATTGTCCTCTCTTTGCTGTTGACTGCCAGATTAACACCTTCAGTTCTGACCGTGATCCTAGGCTCCCAACCAGAGTTTCCAGGGGCCCATAGAGTATTTCCACCTTCTAGCCATCTGGCATCTCCAGCTTTGCACTGTTCCCCAAACCTGTTCCTTGACCACCCCTCTCTGTTAATGACCTCACCGCCAACCCTGGGAGTCTTCATCACCCGCCTCTTCTTGCTGTCTCATGCCAAGCCATGTTGATGCTCTCTCCGTGATACCTCTGTGTCTGTGGCTTCCCTTTATCTCCCCTTTCTGATGATGCCCTTGTGGTATGTCAGCCTTTCCTCTTGCTTCCTGTCATTTATATTCCAATCCTTCCTACACTGTCTGTCACTCCCTCGCCCAAAACTTTCAATGGCTCCCCATTGCCTACTGATGAAGTACAAGCTTGTTATCTGGCTTATAAGGGCCTCACAGTCTAGCCCCAACTCACCTCTTTGGTCTAGCTTCCCTGTGGGCACCCTCTGTACTACTTACCGTTGACCCAAACCACCTGTCTGTACATCCTGACCCAAGGCTGCCCTGTGGACTGAAATGCACCCCTCCGCCTCTGCCTGTCAAATCATACCCATCCATCAAGTTCCTGATGAAACGCCTCCTCTCCAAGCACCACTTAGCCGAGCTATGTATCTGCCTACCTTATCTCTCTTAACAGACAGTATGCACCTTGATGGCAGCTTGTAATCACCAAATGGTGAGTTGGTATTTAGTAAATGTATGTTGACCTGAAGTGGCTCCAAAACCATTCTTCAGATCAAGAACCTCCTGTGGGCTGGGCACAGTGGTTCACCCCTGTAATCCCAGCACTTTGGGAGGCTGAGGCGGGCAGATCACTTGAGGTCAGGAGTTCGAGACCAGTCTGGCCAACATGGTGAAACCCCATCTCTGCTAAAAATACAAAAATTAGCCAGGCGTGGTGGCGGGCGCCTGTAATCCTAGCTACCTGGGAGGCTAAGGCGAGAGAATTGCTTGAACCTGGGAGGCAGAGGTTGCAGTGAGCCAAGATCGTGACACTGCACTCCAGCCCGGGTGACAGAGCCAGACTCTGTCTCAAAAAATAAAAAATTAAAAAAAAAACCTGCTGTGGCTGCTTGTTGATCACTTCAGAAGACTGTTCCATCTTAGTATCTAACCTTACTCCCCCACTGTTGCCTCCAAATATGTCTCATGTTCAGTTTCAGCCCTTCGGTAGAAGCATGAAAGATATAAACATGAAAAAAGGCATTACTGCCCTCCAGAAGTATGCATTCTCCTAGGGTGGATTAGCCATGCATACTAACAGCTAATAGAATTGGTTTAAAATCATATCTTAGCCGGGTGCAGTGGCTCATGCCTGTAATCCCAGCACTTTGGGCGGCTGAGGCAGGTGGATCACTTGAGGTCCGGAGTTGGAGACCAGCCTGGCCAACATGGTGAAACTCCAACTCTACGAAGAATACAAAATTAGCTGGGTGTGGTGGCATGCACCTGTAATCCCAGCTGCTTGGGAGGCTGAGGCAGGAGAATCGCTTGAACCCAGGAGGCGGAGGTTGCAGTGAGCCAAGATCGTGCCATTGCACTCCAGCCCGGGTGACAGAGCAAGACTCCGTCTCAAAAAATAAAATAAAATCATATCTTTTGCTCAGAGGGGGATATCCAATCTCTCCTTTTTATGATCGGAACCCAGATTTTATTCATAGTCGTGACCTGCCCAGTGTGAAATGCTTCCCTGACTGTCTTACAGCTAGGGTGGTTATTTGATGTAATTCTGGCCAGTGAGATGTACATGGAAGTCTCTGGATGGAGCTTCTGGGAAAGCTGGGGGGCTGACCCAGCTGGCACAAGCCCTTTTGTCTGTTGCCCTTGGCCTTATCCCCTTTCTTTAGTCTGGAATGCACACCCAGTGCTTGCAGGTGTAGCAGCCAGCATTTGAGCATAATAATTCTATGATGGCAGAGCAGAAAGCTAGGCTCTGAGTCCCCAATAGCCTCGTGGAACCGTCATGCAGCCAGGGACTGTCCACCTCCTGGGGAATGCTGACCTTCAGCTTCTGGCATGTGATGAAGCCACTGCAGCTGGGTTTCTGTGACATGCAATACTGACCGGTACAGTTAAGAGTTGTAAAATTTAGCCAGCTTGAGAATTCCCAACAGCAAAAAGTAGCCCCAGGATGAAATTACACTGCAGCAAAAGCCGTAAATGTAATAAGCTGGCCAGGTACGGTGGCTCACATCTGTAATCCCAGCACTTTGGGAGGCCGAGGCGGGTGGATCACAAGATCAAGAGATCGAGACCATCCTGGCCAACATGTTGAAACACCGTCTTTACTAAAAATACAAAAATTAGCTGGGTGTGGTGGTGCGTGCCTGTAATCCCAGCTGCTCAGGAGGCTGAGGCAGGAGAATCGCTTGAACCCGGGAGACGGAGGTTGTAGTGAGCCGAGATCACACGCTACTACACTCTAGCCTGGGTGACAGAGTGAGACTCCATCTCAAAAAAAAAAAAATGTAATAAGCTTATGCTTATTAGGGATTGTGTAACATATGGAAACAGTAAAGAAGGTCTATAGCCTACATGAGTAGAGAGAGCTACTCCTGTTTTCTGAGAAAGGGAATCTCACCTGGGAAAGCTGTGGAAGGAGATGAGTGACTTCATGGGCTAGAGAAGATGCCGGAAATGTCAGTCAAGGATTACGTGACTCCTTGTGCTAATCACCAAGAAGTCTTGATCAGGACCAAGATATATTTCACCTGATTCAGATAAAGGATGCTCAAATTAGGTAGAGGGAAAACCCAGGTGTTAAGATGCAGAGATTAGAGCAGATGTCTGTCTGTAGAGACGAGAATGCTTTCACGCAATCCGTGCCATCTGGACAGAGCTTTACTATAAATCACAGTTCCCCAAAGGGAGGCATGTGGTTCCCCAGGGGTGCACTAGATGATGTGTGGTGGCCCACAGCTCTAAGAAACATTGGATCTCATGCTGAGCTAGTTATTCTCTAATTCTTTTTTAGATTTGTCTATTTCTTGAATAATTGATGCATGCAGTTTGTACAAATTCCAAAGAGCATGCTTCTCCCACCTCTGGCCCCAGGCTCTTTTTTTCTTTTTCTTTTTCTTTTCTTTTTTTTTTTGATGGAGTCTTGCTCTGTTGCCCAGGCTGGAGTGCAGTGGTGTGATCTTGGCTTACTGCTACCTCTGCCTCCCGGTTCAAGTGCTTCTCCTGCCTCAGCCTCCCAAGTAGCTGAGATTACAAGCACCCACCAGCCCAGCTAATTTTTGTATTTTTAGTAGAGACGGGGTTTCACCGTGTTGGCCAGGCTGGTCTTGAACTCCTGACTTCTGGTGATCTGCCCATCTCGGCCTCCCAGAGTGCTGGGATTACAGGTGTGAGCCACTGTGCTCAGCCCCCAGGCTCTTTTGAAGCAACTATTCTCCCATCCAGGTACCAACCAGGCCTGACCCTACTTAGCTTCCAAGATCAGACGAAATCGGGCGTGTTCCGGGTGGTATGGCAGTAGACGAAGCAATCATTCTTACCAGTTCCTTGTGTATTTTTCCAGATGTACTTCAGCATGTGCAAACAATACATTCCTATAACCTCTTTCTAAAAAGTTAATGGAAGCATACTATCCACAACTGCCCTGTACCTTGCTTATCTCACTTATCAGTGGGTTCCACATTGTACATATAGAACTGCCTCCTTCTTTTATAAAGACGCATGCTATTCAACTGTATGACTGGTATATAATTTACCCAGTTCACTGTTGATAGACTTGTTTCCAACCATTTCCAACCATTATAAGAATTGTTGCAATAAATATCCTTATACGTATTTCATTTTGCATATTAGTTAATCCATGCATTCAACAAATATTTTCTGAACACCTACTATGTACCAGGTCAGGTCTAGGCACCAGAGGCAGAGCAGTGAACACAATAGATGGAGTCCCTGCATCACGGAGCTGCCATTCTGTAGTGGAGAATAGCCATAGGATTAACTCCTAGAAGTGGGTCACACTTTCAATCCTTCTAATTAAGTCAAGTAGAAAGTCTCACTTTGGTGCCAATATGTCTTTTTGTTGGTAGAGATGGGGTTTCACCATTTTGGCCAGGCTGGTCTCGAACTCCTGACCTCAAGTGATCCACCAGCGTTGCCCTCCCAAAGTACTGGCAGGCATGAGCCACCGCACCAGGCAGAGTGCCAATATGTCTTTAATGTATCTCTCTCTGACACTTATAAATTTCTTTAAGACAGAAAGTGCTGGCCTTAGGTTTAGAGTGTATGACAGGCCACAGAGCCTAGCTTGAGTTGAATAACAATGTTTGGTTGTTACTGGATTTATTTCTATATAGAAAATATTATTGATTTTCCATCTATAGTCAAAATATGAAGGTTCCCTTTAAAATATGCAGGTTCCTTTCAAAATAATTTTTTAAACTTTTTTTTTATTTTTTTTTTTGAGACAAGGTCTCTCTCTGTCACCCAGGCTGGAGTGCAGTGGCACCATCATGGCTCACTGCAGCCTCAACTTCCTGGGCTCAAACAATCCTCCCATCTCAGCCTCCCGAGTAGCTGGGACTACAGGCATACACCACCATGCCTGGCTAATTTTGTTTATTTTTTGTAGAGACAGGGTCTCACTATGTTGCCCAGGCTGGTCTCCTACAACTGGACTCAAGCAATCCTCCCACCTCAGCCTCCCAAAGTGCTGGGATTACAGGCATGAACCACCATGCCCAGCCTCAAAATAATTTAAGTAAAAAAAAAAAAAAATGAGTCAATATAGAGAAGAATGTTAAGTAAATTAATAACATAGGTGGAATTCAGATGTGGAAAAAATCCACAAAGGTGATAGTCAAATGAGTGAGGTTAGGAAATCATCAAATTAAACAAAGCAAGGAGAAAAGGCTAGGCTCGTTATATTGTATTTGATGTTTATTTTTGCATCCTCACTCATCTTTCATGTTGAAACGTTCTCACCTCCATAATTCTTCCTAGGCAGCTGATTTGCTTATCATTTATTATTGTTTACTACTTGTTTGGTGATTCTTATGCTTAGATTTCCTGGTCATGAAAATTTTGCTTTGTGGGTTTTTTGTTTTTTGTTTTTTTTTTGAGATGGAGTCTTGCTCTGTCACCAGGCTGGAGTGCACTGGAGTGATCTCGGCTCACCACAATCTCTGCCTCCCAGGTTCAAGCGATTCTCTTGCCTGAGCCTCCCGAGTAGCTGGGATTGCAGGTGCGCGCCATCAAGCCTTGCTAATTTTTGTATTTTTAGTAGAGATGGGGTTTCGCCGTGTTGACCAGGCTAGTCTCGAACTCCTAACCTTGTGATCCGCTCGCCTTGGCCTCCCAAAGTGTTGGGATTACAGGCATGAGCCACCGCGCCGGGCGCTTTGTTTTGCTTTCAGAACTGTCACCAATTTGCATTATCTTAGAAGATCTCTTTGAATCCCCCAAAGGCCCCGCTCTCTTTGTCATTGCTGGCTCTGGAGGGGGTTGGAGATGCTCCTGCTGGGGACCTTGATGCAACACCCTTAGTCAGATTTTCGTAATCTGGCTGAGGCTTGCCCTGTAATTCTCTAAAAATATAATATGATGAAACAACCAAGCCCAAGTAAGCCTTTGAGGAGATCTCAAAGCCAGAAGCTTCTGAACAGTGCCCACAACCACCAGTGGGGCTGTAATCACCCACAGCTTGTTAGCTAAAGACACAAACAATTAGCTTGGTGGTTGGAAAGGTAAACAAGGGGCATTTCACAAATGTGCTCTTTAGGTCAAGTAGGTGGTAGTAAGTCTCTGGCTGTGGTTGTTCGCTTTCTCTGCGGCACAGGTCGGAGAGTGGGTGGTGCCTCTGGGCCCTGGGCAGAGTACCTTTGAGGTGAGCAGTAAGAGGGACCAAAGCTGAATGGAGAGGGAGTAGGTGGGAGCAAGCAGGGCTCCAAGGCAACCGAAGGAGCACCTGGGAGCCTGAGAAATAAGAGACAACAAAAAGTAAGGCCATCCATTAGAGGGCAAGTCCTTGAGTTTTGAAATCTAGTGGAGCTCTCAATTAATGACTGAGGACCTATCATGTACCAGGCCCTGACTTAAACTTTTTTTTTTTTTTTGAGGTGGAATCTCGCTCTGTTGCCCAGGCTGGAGTGCTGTGGCACAGTCTTGGCTCACTGCAACCTCCGCCTCTCGGGTTCAAGTGATTCTCCTGCCTCAGCCTCCCGAGTAGCTGGGATTACAGGTGCCTGCCACCATGCCCAGCTAATTTTTTGTATTTTTAGTAGAGGTGGGGTTTCACCATGTTGGCCAGGCTGGTCTTGAACTCCTGACCTCGTGATCCGCCCCCCCCTCAGCCTCTCAAAGGGCTGGGATTACAGGCATGAGCCACCGTGCCCGGCCTGACTTAAACATTTTTATAAGTACCAGCTCAGTGGTTCTCAAGCTTTTTGGCTTGTTCATAAATTTTTTTGAGGACTCCAAAGAGCTTTTGTTTTTATAGATGATATCTGATGGTGTGATGGTACATGTTTAACAATTGGTTCTCTGCTGAAAAGTCCTAATTTGTAGCACTTACCAATTTCCATAGTGTAAATACTTCCACCACGGCCAATTTCTTTTTCTTTCTTTCTTTTTTGTTTTTTTTTTTTTTGAGACAGAATCTTGTTCTGTCGCCCAGGCTGGAGTGCAGTGGTGCAATCTTGGCTCACTGCAACCTCTGCCTCCCGGGTTCAAGAGATTCTCCTGCCTCAGCCTTCTGAGTAGCTGGAACTACAGGCATCTTGAACCCCAGATCTCAGGTGATCCACCCGCCTCGGCATCCCAAAGTGCTGGGATTACAGGCGTTGAGCCACCGTGCCTGGCCCACCATGGCCCATTTCAAGATACCAACCTAACATCACTGAATGTGAAATGGGAAGAGATATGTACAGTCAACTTTCCCAAGCCAGTGCAAGCGGACTCCAGTGCACCGCTAGAATTTTTATTGATATTTACAGTACTGGAAATTAAAACTCATAAATTTAAAAAAATGCCTTCATTAAAAATACTAATAACAACCCATTACATATGAATATAAACATTCTTTTTGAAAATAACTATTTAACAAAATAAAAAATAATTAGTGAAGACAGTGGCATTGTTTTATATTTTGCAAATCCCTTTAATCTAGCTTAATGGAAGACAGCAGCATTCATAGATCTCCATTCAATCAGTTGTGATGTCCTATATCACGTGGTCTTTGGAAAACTCCACAAAAGAGCACTAAAGGTAAATAATGTCTTAGCATTACTATGGAAATAGTTTTGACCTCATGGACCCCCTGAAAGAGTCCTGGGGACTTCCAGGGGGTCCTAGGACCACACTTTGAGAATAGCTATACTAATGCATTTACTTTTTCCAAGGAGCCCAGTGAGGCAGGTTTCTTATATCCCTATTTTGCAAATGAGGAAATTGAGGTACAGAGTACTTACCCAAGGGCACTAAGCTAGAAAGTGGCAAAGTCAGCCAGACATGGTGCCTCACACCTGCAATCCCAACATTTTGGGAGGCCAAGGCGAGAGGATTGCTTGAGCCCAGGAGTTCAAGACCAGCTTGGGCAATAGAGTGAGACCTCATCTCTACAAAAAATTTAAAATAAAATAAAATAAATCAAAAAAGAAAATGGTGGCTGGGCACGGTGGCTCACACCTGTAATCCCAGCACTTTGGAAGGCCGAGATGGGTGGATCACTTGAGGCCAGGAGTTCAATACCAGCCTGGACAACATGGTGAAACCCCGTCTCTACTAATAATACAAAAATTAGCCAGGCTTGGTGGTGCGTGCCTGTAATCACAGCTACTTGGGAGGCTGAGGCAGGAGAATCTCTTGAATCTGGGAGGGGGAGGTTGCAATGAACCAAGATGACACCATTGTACTCCAGCCTGGGTGACTCTGTCTCAAAAAAAAAAAAAGGAAAAGAAAATGGCAAAGTCAAGATTCCAACCCAGTCAGTCTATACAGATGGGCAGTTGAGTTGGTGACTATCACTGATTAGATATGTGATCTTTTTTTTTTTTTTTTTGAGACGGAGTCTCGCTCTGTCACCCAGGCTGGAGTGCAGTGGCACGATCTCGGCTCACTGCAAGCTCCGCCTCCCGGGTTCACGCCATTCTCCTGCCTCAGCCTCTCTGAGTAGCTGGGACTACAGGCGCCCGCCACCACGCCCGGCTAATTTTTTTATATTTTTAGTAGAGACGGGGTTTCACTGTGGTCTCGATCTCCTGACCTCGTGATCCGCCCGCCTCGGCCTCCCAAAGTGCTGGGATTACAAGCGTGAGCCACCGCGCCTGGCCTAGATATGTGATCTTGGTGACAATTAACCTCTCTGAGCCTGAGGTACTGTCATTTGACCAACCCATTGTCATCCCCTAGGTTAGGCAGGACTCGACTTTCTCCCTTGTACCCAGCTCTCACTGATGGGGCATCATCTGTGCTCCCTTAGAACCTACTTTTTTTCTCTGCTCACCTGACACTTTATCCCACACTATGTGGCATTAATTGTCTCCATCAGACTGTGTGCACCCCATGAGGACAGACACCACATCTATCTTGATTACATTTGTGCCATCAGTGTCTGCAGCAGGTCTTCAAAAGTCTTTGCTGAAGAAATAAGTGAAGAAATAAATGGATAGACATTTTGCAAGAAGGCAGGACACAATCCATCCTACCTAGGGCTCTTCTCTGTGGCTCGAGGGAGAGGAGTGGCAGTGGGGGAGTGGAAAGGGGACAAAGGGATCCTGCTCCCAAATGGCACTTACATACACTTGCCCAAGCCTGCTGTGTCATCCTAATTACAGGACAAATCACAGGCTAAGGAAAGCCTCCTCCTAATTTCTCCAAAGAGATCACCCCCTTCTTGCCTGGAGTCTCTTCCACTCAATGTTCCCATTACTTGGCACTCAGACGCTTGAGTTAGCAGCCCCTCCAGGTATACCTTCATTCTTCTAGAAACTTCTGTATCCCCTGTGCACTAGAGGTCCATGTAGTACATATAGAGCTGCCTCATTCCTTGCAAAGACTGCATACTACCCCATCGTATAATTGGTATATAATTTACAGATGGCGGGCTCTGCTTTTCCGTTCATATCCTGGGCTATGTGATGAGCTACTGGCACCCACCCCCACTACCCTTTTTTAGGGCAGTTAAATCTTTTTATGTCATCACCTACAGAAAGGGTCCAGGGACAAAGGAGTGGCCCACATCACTTGGGGCCCAATTAATGACTACACTTGTGGAGGCTGGGGACTCTGGCAGGTGGGAGCGGTTAGATAGAGGCTCTCCTTAGGGCCTCGCAGCTTCCTCTTTTGCTATCTATACGGTCCTTTCCAGCGATGACCTTCTAGGAGTCTCAGAAGCCCCAAGAAGGGAGAAGTGTAATTGTGGGGGAGGGAGGGAGCAGTGCAGAGACAACCAGCCAGGGTTCTGCCTGGAAGGTCAGGGGGCTGAGCTCTGGCACCAGAGACCTTTAAGAAGCAAAAAGGAACTGAGAAAGCAGCCAGGAGTCTGCTCAGCCTGGAGTTCCTGGAATTCTGCTTTGTGGGTGAGCTTCCCGTGGTAGCCAAGGCCCCTTCTGACTAACAGGAGATGAGAATGGGAGGTGAAGAGGGTGGGTAGAGAGGTGGCTGGGCCTGCCAGCTCTCCTGGGCACTGCCAGCTCCCCAGACTGGCTCCAGATTTCCTCCAGGAACTGAGCTGAGATTCCTGGGAATCTCACCCACTTGGGTGAGTGGCTGCCTGCCTGCTGAGCAGAGGTTGGGCAAGTCTACAAGTCAGGTTCTCTTCCCACCCAGGATCAAGCTGTCTGCCCACTTGGTCTGGAGTAGGCAACAAAACCAAGGCCATGATCTCTAGAAAGCCATCTCTAAAACATGAACTTTACATAGGAGGGAACAACTGGCCCCACAGCCATTTTTATTAATATGATTAAGTGGTTGCCACTTTGGAAGGCACTGTGAGCCTGGCCTGGGCTGCAGGACTGATGAATTGCAGTAGAAGGGAGGAGAAGAAGGAATCAGGAGCAGGAGGCGAGAGCCAGGGAACACCAGCAGGGATGGGATTCTTACCGACTTGGGGTCGGAACCACTCCTGAGGTTGCAGACAAATCCAGGGATTCCATTTCCTCCCTCCACCCACTGTTAGTGCAGGTGAAATCTTGCTAAAATAAAAATCAAGGGTAGCCTTGGCATACTGTCAACTTCTCATACTATGTCATAATCGTTGTTCGCACATGTGCCTCCCCTTCTAACCTGTGAGGTCTTGGAGGATGGAGCCCTGGGTTGGATTCACCTCTGGACACCAGCCTCCTGCACTGGGCTTGGCACATGGGAAGGGCTCAATAGATATTACATGAATGAGTGAAGGAGACTGACTCAGCCCTCCCCATATGCCAGGCCCACCAAGGGGGAGCTACAAGCAAGGGCAGTTGATTGGGATGGAGGTGTGGGCGCACCTGTCTGGCGGCTGCTTGCTTTGTTTTCACTGCTCATAGCTTCCTCCTCCTCCTCCTCTCCCTAGAGCTGCCCTGGTCTCTAAATGCTTAGATAAGGTAGTTTATTCATCCATTCAACAAATGTTTATTGAGCACCTGCTGTGACAGGCCTTGGGTTCTGCATGATTGGGAATGAAACCTACACATTTCCTGCCTCCTCCAGCTCCTAGTCTAGTGTCATTAAATAAGTAATTACAGTGAGTAGTAACAAACACTGTGACTTGGTAGGTCTCATAGAGCTAGGGTGATGGTATAACTTATTATCCTAACTGGGACACCTTTTGAGAGTAAAAGTGATGGTTGCTGGTTGAATTCCCTAGGAAGCAGATTCTGAAATGTAGATTAGTGTGCAGAAAGTTGATTAGGAGGCCTTGGGGATCAACACCTGTGAAAAGGAAGGGACCAAAGCAAGATTGAGCAGAGGGAGATGTTGGGATGTGATGGAGTCTCAGCGAAGGCCTCAGCCAATCCCACAGGGCACCTTCGGCTGAGATGGCCCTTCAGCTTCATCTCCGGTTGGAGTGAGGAGGCCTGGCCTTCATGCCATTATGTTGATAAGTCACTGGATACTGGCTACCTCTGGAAGGAGGTATGACCTTGGGCGAAGCTGTTCTCAGTTGAGACAGCCTTCAAAGAAGGCTGACAGCTGAAGGTGTCTTCCCATTGCCAATAGCCAAGGATTTGGGTGGCACTTCCCAGCATCCGCCACAGAAGCACTGTTGATAATTATGTCCAGATAATAGGCATTTGCAGGGCTGGCCCAAGTACCCACAGCAAGAGCACCTGGCTGGTGCTGCCAGTTTCAGCTGGAATCCTGCACAAATGTGGGGTGGCAGAAAGCTCCCAGCAATAGGAACAAGCCCAGGGCTTGCTCAACCTGCATCCTCTTCATGGCTGTCTCTCCTTTCTCTCACCTGTTTCCTTTGCTTTTTTTTTTTTTTTTTTGACAGGTTCTCGCTCTGTTGCCCAGGCTAGAGTGCAGTGGTGCCATCATGGCTCACTGTAGCCTCAAACTCCTGAGTCCAAGGGATCCTCCCACCTCAGCCTCCTGAGTAGCTGGGACTACAGGTGTGCATCACCATGCCCAGCTAATTTTTTGATTTTTTGTAGAGGCGGGGTCTCACTATGTTGCCCAGGCTGGTCTCAAACTCCTGGACTCAAGTGATCTTCCTGCCTCGGCTTTCCAAAGTGCTGGGATTATAGGTGTGCACCATCATGCCTGGCTTCTTTGCTTTATAGAACCAGTCATGGCTATCACATGCTACATCACCTACTTCATATCATTCTATCACCCATTTTCCATGCATTCTATTCTTTAATTTGTGGTGAGGTGGGTGTAATTATTATTCTCACCCCATACATCCAAACTATCAGGCAGTCCTTTCCCTGTTACCTCCAAAACAGAGCCCAGCCATTCCCTTTCTCTGTCTTCAACACCTCCATCTTGGTGCAAACCACCACCATCGCTCCCCTAACTGCTGACATTGTTTTGATTTTGAGCCCAGGTAGCCAACAGCATGGAACTGCTGAGAAGGCAGATAACAGCAGTAAAACAACAGCAGAAACAGGCCATGGACAGAGGCCCAAGTAGAGCACGTACACTGAGAAAACTCCAGGAAAGCCAAAAGCATGGTATCTGAACCGAGAGATAAGCACATGAGCTGAAAGCTCAGGATATTCCCTCTTCAGAACAAAATTGAGAGCAGGGGAGCACAGGGGTTAACAGCATGGCCTCTGGGCCAGAGCGCCTGGGTTTCTGTAACCTTGGACCAGCTTCTTGATGTCTCTGTGCCTCAGTTTCCTTGTCTGTAAAACAGGGGTAATGATAATAGAACCATCATAAGGGGTTTTAGGTGAAGTAATCAGTCACCATGGGTAAGGCGTTTAGAGCAGTGCTCTGCCAGGGTTAGCTGCAGGCATTACCCTGGGAGCTACCATCTTGGTCCACATTCAGTGTGGCCAATGTGGCTGTTAGCACTCCTTGTCTGCTCCCATCTCCAACACTTTACCCCCATGTGGAGTCATTTATTCATTCAACAAGTATTTCTTGAGTGCCTACTCACGTATCAGGCATTGAACTCTTGTGTTATTTTCCTATATCCCAAAAGTCGCTGAGCTTAAGGGCAGGCTGACCTAGGCTTGCTTTCTGCTGCACAGGGGAGGCTCCATTCCCCATCATTTCTTGTTCATGCTCAAGGTCATCCAGATGAAAACCAGCTTCTGTGTGGCTCAGCTGCCTATTGTTCTCCCTTTTGGATCTCTGGCTGCTGGGTCTGAGTCCTTGGGCTTAGAGTGAGCATGAGAATGACCCTTAGGCCCTCCTCTCAGACCCCAGAGGGCTCAGCGGGAAAGGAGGCTGAGCGGTTTACTTGGGCCCTTTGCAGGGGGGGGCCCTGCCCCCTCTCATGGGCGCCTCCTGCACGTGGATCCTCCCTTGGCCATGGCCTCGTGTACTCCTGGCCTGAGCCTCCTTTTTCTGGGTGGCCGCTCTCCATCTCAGGAAAGGGCCTAGAAGGGATGAGGGAGGAGTTCACAGGAGAGAGAAGAGGGCAGAGGCAAGTGGAAGAAAAGAGAGATGCCAAGTCAGGCAAGAGGGGTTGAGAGGGAGGAGGAGGAGAGGATGCTGATGATGACATTTGACATGATTGATTAATGCATGCCTTAATTCCTAGGAGGTCAGAGCTGTTATTATCCCCACTCTACAGTGGAGGCTGAGGCAAAGTGGGTTATGAAACTTGCCCAAAGCCTTGGAGCTGGCAACTGGCAGAGCTGGAATTTGAACTTGAATAGTTTGACTCCACCACCCCAGAAGGGTGCAGAATTCTCAAAAGGCATCCCAAGGTGTGCAATGAATCATGTTGGATGGACGGTGGGGTGTGTGTGTGTGTGTGTGTGTGTGTGTGTGTGTTGGGGGGATGTGGGGAGGCTGAAGACTCTGAGTTGGCTCTTTTCTTTTCCTAAGAGTCAGTGTCATGGCTGGGCACGGTGGCTCACACCTGTAATCCCAGCACTTCGGGAAGCCAAGGTGGGCAGATCACTTGAGGTCAGGAGTCTGAAACCAGCCTGGCCAACATGGTGAAACCCCGTCTCTACTAAAATAAAAAAATTAGCCGGGTGTGGTAGCTCAGGCCTGTAGTCCCAGCTACTCAGGAGAGTGAGGCAGGAGAATCACTTGAACCTGGGAGGTGGAGGTTGCAGTGAGCCGAGATTGTACCACTGCACTCCAGCCTGGGCAACAGAGTAAGACTCTGTCTCAAAAAAATAAAATAAAATAAATAAAATAAAATAAAATAAAATAAAAAAGAGTCAAGGTCTTGCTCTGTCACCCAGGCGGGAGTGCAGTGGTGTGATCATAGCTCACTGCAGCCTCGAACTCTTGGCCTCAAGTGATCCTCCCACCTCAGCCTCCCCAGTCACTGGGATTACAGATGTAATCCCTGGTGTCTTTTGGCCCCGTTTGGTGAAGCGTCTTATCTTCCCCATGAAGTAACCGCCCATGTACTCGGGTCAGGACCCAGTGATCCTCCCACCAGAGGGAAACCTGTATTCACTGGGTTCTGAGACAGCACCGTCCACAGCAGCCATGTGAGGAGGGAGGTGGCTGTGGTGTGGGCACCGGCCTGATATCCATCATTTCCTATCCCTGTGATCACAGGTGAGGCATTTAGCCTCATTTTCCTCAGTCACAAAATAGAAATAAGAAGTCCATCCTCATAAGGCCATGGTGAAGCTGAAACTGCACAGGGGGAGGGCCTGGCACAGGGCGGGGGTGCGGTAAACGGGCGCAGTTGTGATTCCTGCAGCTTGCGTCACCAGCCTCACTGCTCGGTGGCTGGCAGAGCCCTTCCCACCCCACTCTCGGTCTGGCCTAGATCCCCACAGCAGGTAGGCAGGCACTTGCAGAAGCCCCCTCACTGTGTCACAGATGAGCAAATTGAAGCTCAGGAGGTCAGAGAGAACAAGGAGGCCTTGCAGAGGTGTGTGGGGATCTGTCGGAGTCTGCGGGGGTATCAGGAAGAGAGGGCCCTCTAGGTGGACAGTGGGGGGCCCAGGGGCCCAGGGCAGCTCCCTGGCTCCTCCCCCAGCCACTGAGTCCATCCACATGGCTGGGATCTGTTGGCCCACAAATGGCCCCCATGTCCCTTTCCAGCAGCCTGACCTCGTCCACTTGGAGAAAAACAGGAAACTGGGCACTGCCAGGAATCGGAACACTCCCTTCCTCAGCTCTGGGCTGCAAGGATGCTGGGATGGCAGGGGGCTCTGGGAGAAGAACCTGGGACAGGGTGTGGGGTGGGGGCTCCACAGGCTAAGCCGGGGTGACCTGGGCTGCCCTTGGGGCTTTGGCTTTGGCTCAGTCGGCCGGACTTGGTCTGGCCTGGCATTGCTGAGCCAGACCAGGGGCTGGGAGGAAGCAGTGAGGTGGGGAGGCAGAGAAGGAGCTCCTGACTTTTCTCTCCCATGTGGAGACAGAGCCCTGGGGCACCAGGGCCACATCTGCCTTTTGTGTTCATGGGTCCCTTCCTCCACAGAAAAATATTACAAAGTATATTATACAACTGTGTTGGTATAAAGATGAATATAACCCAAGCTGGATTCATGATTATATATTGATTATTTTGTTCAGCGTTTCTTCTGATTATAAAATAAAATTAAAACATTTTCAGCCAGGCCTGTAATTCCAGCACTTTGGGAGGCCGAAGCGGGTGGATTGCTTGAGCCCAGGAATTCAAGACCAGCCTGGGCAACATGGCAAAACCCCATCTCTACAAGAAAATGCACACTCCTGTAGTCCCAGACTCGGGAGGCTGAGGTGGGAGGATCACCGGAGTCCGGGGTGTTGGAGGGTGCACTAAGCTGCAATTGCACTGCTCCACTCCAGCCTGGGTGACAAAATGAGATCCTGTCTCAAAAAAAACCACCACCACCAACATTTTCATGGGGCCCCAAAAGTGTCAGTGTGCCTCCTGTGTCTAATGGAGAATTTGGCCCCATGGGGGAAGCTTCTAACGCTTTCCTGTCCTGCAGAAGCCATGTACCCCCACACAGCCATGCAGCATGGCCATTAGCACCCAGGGGAATGCCAGCCCAGCCTAGAAACTGAACCTCCCCAAGCCCCAGTTTCCTCTTCTGTAGAATGGGAGAACGAAAATGCTTGCCTCCTGGTGCCTTTTTTTGTTTTGTTTTGTTTTGTTTTGTTTTGAGACGGAGTCTTCCTCTGTCACCCAGGCTGGAGTGCAGTGGCATGATCTTGGCTCACTGCAACCTCCACCTCCCAAGTTTAAGCGATTCTCCTGCCTCAGGCTCCCGAGTAGCTGCGACTACAGGGACATGCCACCATGCCCGGCTAAATTTTGTATTTTTAGTAGAGATGGGGTTTCACCATGTTGGCCAGGCTGGTCTTGAACTCCTGACCCCAAGTTAGGCTCCTGCCTTGGCCTCCCGAAGTGCTGGGATTACAGGCATGAGCCACCGCGCCCAGCCCTCGTGCTCTTTTGAGATGATCCCATGAAAAGTGTCAGGTCCAGGACCTGACCCAGATAACCCCCTACTGTTTTCACCATGTATGTTCACCTCAGACCCTGGCAGAGACCCCAACAGCAGCAAGGTGCCTAGCTTTGAGGCTTAGGGACATTTCCAGGGCTGCCACACCTTTCACTTCTTTCTCCTCTCCTGCCTGTCCCTCTTGGACTCCTGCTCAGGGTCAGACCTAAGGCAACCAGGAATCTAATACATCGTGTTAGTCCAGTTCACAAGCCACTTTGGCTCCATGACTCCATCGGTCCTCACAACTACCTCATGAGGGTTGTCTTGTGTGATTCTTCACCCCATTCTCCCAGAGAGGATACCAACCATCAGAGAGGTAGGTACCTGTCCAAGGTCACACAGCTAGAAAGGGCAGAGTTGGGACAAGCATTTAGATCTGTCAAGCCTACCCTCAGTTGGCACTGTTACATCTGACACCCCAAACTGTTCATGCCAGTCAGTATGTATGTGTGTGTGTATGATGGTTCTTGTGACAAGGTAGGTGAGAAGGACTGGAGTGACTCTGGAGTCCTCAGGACCTTTCTGGGATGTGCTGACTGGTGGTTCACAGGGGTCCCTGGGCATCTGGGCTCCTGTCTTTGCTCTGCTTAGGGCTGGGGTGGGACCTGGTCCCTGTCTCCTTGGCTCTGCTGCAGTTGCACCCTCCTTCCTGTGCCCCTGCTCCTCCTCACTGGCTGTCTCAGTGCCAACAGAACCAAAGGAGCAAAGTGGCTTAAGATAACCCTGCCATTTTACATCAAAGCTCTAAGGTCATCTTTAATTTTTACTTTTTTTTTTTTTTTGAGACAAGAGTCTCACTCTGTCACCCCGGCTGGAGTGGAGTAGTGTGATCTCGGCTCACTGTAACCTCGGCCTCCTGGGTTCAAGCTATTCTCCTGCCTCAGTCTACCCATTAGCTGTGATTACAGGCGCACGCCACCATGCCCAGGTAATTTTTTTTGTATTTTTAGTAGAGACAGGGTTTTACCATGTTGGAACCAGGCTGGTCTGGAACTCCTGACCTCAAATGATCCACCTGCCTTGGCCCCCCAAAGTGCTGGATTGTAGGTGTGAATCACAAAATTTTTAAGTTTTTAGTTTGTTTGAGATAGGGTCTCATTCTGTTTCCCAGGCTGGAGTGTAATGGTCCGCTCATAGCTCACTGCAGCCTTGACCTCTTGGGCTCAAGCGATCCTCCCACCTCAGTCTCCTGAGTAGATGGGAATACAGGTGTGTGCCACCATGCCTGGATTTTTTAATTTTTAAAACTTTTAGTAGAGAAGGGGTTTTGCCATGTTGCCCAGGCTGGTCTCAAACTCCTGGCCTCAAGCCATTCTCCTGCCTCAGCCTCCCAAAGTGCTGGGATTACAGGCGTGAGTCACTGCGACTGGTGTAATTTTTAAGTTTGTATTGGAAAACAATTTACCATCTTCAAATATATATTATTTCACAAATAGAAATATAGTGAGAAGCTGGTATTCATGTTAGATTCCAGTAAAGAAGATTTAGGCTTAGGGTGAAGAAGGATTCACAGCCCATGAGTATTATTTAAGCACAGAAACTGATGACTGTGTACTGTGTAGTGCATGGAGAACCCTTTTTAAAGAACTTCCAGGAGAGACTGAATTTCTATCTGGCAGGGATGGTTTGGGTTAAGGTTTTAACTTCTGTGCTGTTTTTCATTAAAATCTTCCAGCGCCTCTGGCTGAGTTAGACCTCTCTGATCTCTTGTTACTTTGTTATTTCCCAAGAATCTGAGCTGGAGCTGGATGACAAATACGGTCCTCTGCCCCGTCAGCCATGGACCTGGGGGATGACCTCTCCTTTGCCAGAGGAGGATGGGAGCTGGTGGATGCTGAGACTGACAGTGGATCCACCCAGGTGGAGAGTCTCTTAATGACTCGACTTGGATCCTGTCAGGGCTCTGCCTGCGCTCTCGCTCTTGGGGCATCCTGTGGCTCTCCCAGTAGGGGTGGAGAGGGCGTGGCTGGATGCTTGCTCGAGGCCCTCCCCATCCCAGCAAAGTCCCGCCCGCTTGACTCCTGAAGGTAGGCTGGCTCCTTCTCCAGGCCTCCCTTCCTCACTTCCTGCCACTCTGCTGAAACAGGCTCCACGGTTGCTCCCGGCTCCAGCCTCCCGCTGGCCTCTTCCACGGCCCTCTGCATCTGAAGATGCACCGCATCCGGGTGCGACTCTTCAAATCGAGTCCATTGGCCCAGTGGGTTCTAAGTTCCCTGAAGGCTGAGACTCACCCTGCTCTGCTCACCATGCTATGCCCAGCTCAGCCAGCCCACGAGAGGAACCCAGGAAATATTTGTTGAACCCATTATTGTATGGATTAATATTGTAATGTAATAAAATGATGGACTCCACAAATATTTCCTGGAAGATGGGTGTGGAAGTCACATGGGCCTGGGTTCATGTTCCATCTCAGCAAGCTGCTCAGCCTGAGTCCCTCAGGCTTGTTACCTTCAAAGTGGGGATAATCGTTCCACCGGGCTCACGGGGCGGCTGTGGGGAAACTGAGGCGTGCACATGCAACAATTAGCAGAATGCCAGGCAGGGCAGAGTACACACTGAAGGGATAGGAGCCCCTATGATGAGACTCCCTCTTGTGCTGGGATGGTGAGGGCGAGGGCCCAGGATCCATCATACAGGCAGATGCATGGTGAACAGAACATGTGTGAGGCAGGGGGCCCGATGTGCTTTGGGATGGCAGGAAAGAATTCATCCCTGCCGTTGACACTGGCTAAAATCATGTCAGATGGGCCAGAGAATATACCCTAGTGGTTGCCTATGGAGGTCAGCAAGAGAGGAGACGCGGCTAGCACAGGAAGAGGGGAGAGGAGGAGAGGGGGCACCAGCCAGACAGACCAGGCAGGGTAGGTAAATCAAGCAATCCTCCCATCTTGGTCTCTCAAAGTGCTGGGATTATAGTTGTGAGCCACTGTGCCCAGTCTTCTCAGATTCTTTCCTGCCTTCCTAGGAGGGTGGGGAGCAGAGCAGAGGGGCTAGGCCCTGGGGGTGGGTAGGGAAAGAGAGAGAGGCTCTGGCATCTACACCCAGATCCTAACCCCAGCTTTGCCACTGTGTGAATATGGACAAATCACCCTCTTTCTCACCCTAGGTCTCAGCTCCCCCTCTGTGCAGACACACTGACAGCCACATGTGGACTTCTCCCCCAGCTGCAGCTGGGAATCGGCCTCCAGTCAGAAGCAGGATAGGGAACAAGCATGGTGGTTTTGCTGTCATGGATTCAAATCCCAGCTGGGTGACTCTGCTCACCTCACCTGCCTTTCAGTTTCCATGAGCTGCTATATAGCAGAGTGGTTAGGAGCACAGACTCTAGAGCCCGACCCAAGGGCAATGCCTGTTCTGCCACTGACGGTGGGAACACAGACAAGGCACTTCACTCTGGGCCTCAGTTTACCAGTCTCTTAAATGAGGATGGATATAATCATCCTCTTCTCATAGGGATATTGTGAGAGTTAAAGGAGGTAATTAACATAAAACCCTTAGAACAGTGCTTGGCGCAGGTGAGGGTCATGTCACTGAATATAAGACACTATCTATGATAAGATGCATTACACTTTTAAAGATGTTAAAATGCAAAAATGTGCACCCCTATAATTGAGGAAGTAAGGTATAATTTTGAGATACTGCATAGAAAACATCACTGTAAACTCTAAAATAATAGGCAAAATCCTAAAGTTCCTGGGTGTTTTCTGTGTGCCAGGCACTGTGCCAAGGACTTACAAGCATTGTCCCATTCAACCCTATAATAACCCTATGAGGAAGGTTATAGAATCATCTTCACTTTACAGATGAGGAAACAGAGACCCCAAGAGATTAAGTGATTTGCCCAAGATCACACAGCTTTGTCTACATAAATGTTGGGCATTCATCGCCACAACTGCAACTGTCCCACCCCTGTTTGGCTTCATCTGGTTTAGAAATTTTTTGTTTGTTTGTTTGTTTGAGACGGAGTCTCACTCTGTTGCCCAGGCTGGAGTGCAGTGGCGTGATCTTGGCTCACCGCAACCTCTGCCTCCCGGGTTCAAGCGATTCTCCTGCTTCAGCCTCCCAAGTAGCTAGGACTACAGGCACGCACCACCACACCTGGCTAATTTTTGTATTTTTAGTAGAGAAGGGGGTTTCAGCATGTTGGCCAGGCTGGTCTTGATCTCCTGACCTCCTGATCTGCCTGCCTTGGCCTCCCAAAGTGCTGGAATTACAGGCAAGAGCCACTGTGCCTGATCTAGAATGGTTTTACTCCATGGTTCTGGAACTTGGCTGCTTGTTGGAATCACTAGGGAGCTTTAAGAAATCCTGAGACTGGGCAAGATAGTGAGACCCCATCTCTAAAAAAAAAAAAAAAGCAACAACAAATTAGCCAGGTATGGTGGCTTGTGCCTGTAGTCCTAGCTACTCGGGAGGCTAAGATGGGAGGATCTCTTGAGCCCAGGAAGTCAAGGCTGCAGTGAGCTATGATAGTGCCACTGCCCTCCAGCCTGAAGTCTGGGGCTCCACCTCAGAGAGTTATATGTAATTGGTCTGGGATGTGGTCTGCACGTTTGGGATTTTAAAAATGACCCCCCTTTCGGCCGGGCGTGGTGGCTGACGCCTGTAATCTCAGCACTTTGGGAGGCCGAAGTGGGTGGATCACGAGGTCAGGAGATTGAGACCATCCTGGTGAACACGGTGAAACCCCATCTCTACTAAAAATACAAAAAAATTAGCTGGGTGTGGTGGCGGGCGCCTGTAGTTCCAGCTACTCGGGAGGCTGAGGCAGGAGAATGGCGTGAACCCAGGAGGTGGAGCTTGCAGTGAGCCGAGATGGTGCCACTGCACTCCAGCCGGGGCGACAGAGCGAGACTCCGTCTCAAAAAAAAAAAAAAAACAAACCCCCCTTTCAATAGCAGACAGGTGCTTCACACACACACACACACACACACACACACACACACACACACACAAGGAAAAAATGACCCCCAGTGATTCTACTGTGCAATCTGGGGTGAGAACATCTGTTTTACTCCAGGTACGACTTCAGCAGCCTCCGAACTTCTCACCAGTTCCTCCCTCCCTGCCTGAAATCCATTTGACACAACCCAAAGACTTTCATAGCACAATAAAGATAAATGACTTAAAATGCAGAGACTGATTGAGGAGAGAAAATGGCTGAATCTCATTCCACACGTGTTCCATTG
Organism: Nomascus leucogenys; assembly: GCF_006542625.1. Lineage (NCBI taxonomy): Eukaryota > Metazoa > Chordata > Mammalia > Primates > Hylobatidae > Nomascus > Nomascus leucogenys. The sequence continues at coordinate 14,762 of NW_022096972.1, read as the reverse complement.
GGCAGCTGTAAGATTCTTTCCTTTTTTTTCTATTTTTTTTTAATAGAGATGGGGGTCTCGCTATGTTGACAAGGCTGGTCTTGAACTCCTGGCCTCAAGTGATCCTCCCATCTTGGCCCCTCAAAGTCCCAGGATTATAGGTGTGAGCCACTGTGCCCAGTCTTGTCAGATTCTTTCCTGCCCTCCTAGGAAGATGGGGAGCAGAGTGGAGGGGCTGGACCCTGGGGGTCGGTAGGGAAAGAGAGAGAGGATCTGGCAACAACATCCAGATCCTAACCCCAGATTTGCCACTGTGTGAACATGGACCAATCACCCCCTTTCTCACTCTAGGTCTCAGGTCCTGCTCTGTGAAATGACATTTGTTTGAAAGCCAGCATCCTAGAGCTAGGGACACAGTCCCTAAGAACCTGCCTTCCAGCAACCCTCAAGGCCACACATCCGGGTAGCTTCCCTGGGGTCTAGCTTGCCCTGCCTTCTGAAGTTTATTTGTTTAACACAATCAAGTTATTACAAAGCTTAATTCCCAGAAGATATCACTGTACTTTTGAGCTTATGAAGCAACTCAAAGTAAATTTATGAGGTGTTGACAAGTAGAGGCCGTGGGGAACCGGCTTTTTGTTGCATTAAGAATAATCTTCTATAGTCAGCTGGAGGCTTATCTTCAGTTAGATGTCTAAGAGAAAACATTTCCTCTTTTGAGCAGATCAACGTGAAGCCTCTGTAATAACTCTTTTGCACACTTATTTAAAGGGAACCCTGTTCTGATTCATGTGGTTAGCAATTAATTGACGAGGCTTTTATAGTTCTTGGAATAAAGAAGAAATGGAAATTCCAAGGAAGAGACAGACCTGTAAAGCCCTTTTAATGAGATACATGAGTGGGTAGTGGTGGAGTAAGGGAGTGTCCTGGAACCAGCCTGAAGGGTGGGCCCAGGAAGTGTTCCTACTCTTGGCTTTCAGGGTTGTGTGTTTTTTTCTTTTCTTTTTTTTCCCCAAAGTCATGGCTGAAGGCCTCCCAGCTGTGGAGCTTAATCAGACCCCGATGATTGCATAAATCACAAACATCTAGCACTAGCCCAGTCAGGCCCAAACTCAACTTTTTTGAATGTTAGAACTTGCACATTTGAGGTCAAGTTCTGTTGGACACAGAGAGGAAGGGTATTCGGAAAAGGACAAACTTTTTCCAGAAACTCTTTGGCACCCAGCCTCTCTCCCTCCGAGTCAGATTTGGGAGCACATCCAAAGCAAGGCACCCACACAAAGACCAGGGACGCTTTCCAGATGACATCCAGCCCCTTGTCTGCCCACAGGCGTTGACTGAGTCTCCTTGTGCTCAGTGGGTTAGATACTTGAGCAGGAGCTGGGAGGTAAGTCAACTTGGCATCATCTCTGTGCTCTAAGGGAGTTGAATAATCCCATGTTCCATGTATTGTGCCTGGGATGGGAGTTAAGAGGTGAGAGAGGGCTGCCCCTCCTTTGGAGCAGTTTCTACAGGAGAGACAGACCAGATGCCTGGCCTGACTGCCCTGCTGCCCCACCGAGATAGACCCTGGCTCTCGGTTCCACTCATGGTGAGTATTAAGCACCCCCTACACTACACCATTGTATCCCTTCCTTATTCCACTGGCTGCCAATGCGCTATCTTGTTGACCCAGCCTCCAAATAATAATTTTTCTTGATTATGGAGTTTTGGCACCTCCTGAAATTTTGCTCTCGAGGCAAGCGCCTAAATCAGCTAATCCTAATGGAGGCCCCGACAAACATCTGACTGATGGCGACACATACAAAAGCAGCTTCAAGCCACAATGCGTGAGTGCTTAGAAAAAAAGCCCCATGAGATTCCAGAGGGACATTTGCATAATTCTGGGGCAGTGCTTCCCAAAGTATATGCTGTGAAACATCAATCCTATGAGGTGCTTATCCAAAGATAAGAGATTTTTGTGGACAAATAATTTTGGGAAATAATGCATACTCTAACTTCCGCCTTAGATATTCATTATGGACACAAACACGCTAAAAGCTCAGACTCCTGGGTGAAGAAACATCACTTTTCTAGCCCATCCTCTTTGGCTGCTTAGCTGGGTCAGCTTGGGCAACTCTATCAATGTTTCTTAAAGGGAAGTGAGAGGGGGCTCATGTCAGAATCTCTTAGGGGTGCTTGTTAGAGAGTACTGGCTGGTCATGGTGGCTCCCGCCTATAATCCCAGCACTTTGGGAGGCTGAGGTGGGTGGATCACCTGAGGTCAGGAGTTTGAGACCAGCCTGGCCAACACGGCAAGACCCCGTCTCTATTAAAAATACAAAAATTAGCTGGGCATGGTGATACTCAGGAGGCTGAGGCAGGAGAATCGCTTGAACCTGGAAGGCGGAGATTGCAGTGAGCCAAGATTGTGCCATTGCACTCCAGCCTGGACGACAGAGTGACTCCGTCTCAAAAAAAAAAAAAAAAAAAAGGAAATAGAGAGTACCCAGCCTTGCTGCAGACTTTCCAAATCAGAGTCTCTGGAGCCCAGGAACCAGGAATTTGCTTTGAACAGTGCCCAGTTGATGGTGATGTATGTTCCACTTGAGAATACCAGATAAACTTTGCAGGGCCTTGGCTTTTTCTGAGTGTTGTAAATATCAAGATATAAGTTTGACCAACAGTTTAGTCAAAAAGAAACTTTGGCACTTCCCAACTCATTCTTTGAGGCCTGATACCAAAACCAGGCAAAGATAACACAAAAAAGAGAAAACTACAGACCAATATATATTATGAATATAGATGCATTCTATGGTACAGAATGAGGATTTGTTGAATTAAAAATAAGAAAAATTTATACTGGAAGTCCTAGCCAGAGCGATCAGGCAAGAGAAACAAAGGGCATCCAAATGGGAAAAGAGAAGGTCAAACTATCACTGTTTTCTGGTGATATGATCGTATACCTAGAAAACCCTAAAGACTCATCGAAAAGGCTCTTAGATCTGATAAACGAATTCAGTAAAGTCTCAGGTTACAGAATCAATGTGCACAAATCAGTAGCACTGCTCTACACTAACAACGACCAAGCTGAGAATCAAATCAAGAAATCAATCCCTTTTTCAACAGCTGCAATAAATAAATAAATAAATAAATAAATAAACAAACAAACAAATAAAAAAATACAATACCTAGGAACAGACTTAACCAAGGAGGTGAAAGATCTCTACAAAGAAAACTACAGAACATTGCTGAAAGAAGTCACAGATGACACAAACAAATGGAAACACATCTTATGCTCATGGATGGGAAGAATCAATATTGTGAAAATGTCCATACCACCCAAAGCAATCTACAGATTCAATGCAATTCCCATCAAAACATCACCATCATTTTTCACAGAACTAGAAAAAACAATCCTAAAATTCATATGGAACCAAAAAAGAGCCCAAATAGCTAAAGCAATGCTAAGCAAAAACAATCTGGAAGCATCACATTACTGGACTTCAAATTATACTACAAGGTTATAGTTACCAAAACAGCATGGTACTGGTATAAAAATAGGCACTTAGACCAATGGAACAGATGGAGAACCCAGACATAAAACTAAATACAGCCAACTCATCTTCAACAAAGCATACAAAAACATAAACTGGGGAAAGGACACCCTATTCAATAAATAGTGCTGGGAAAACTGGCAAGCCGCATGAGAATGAAACTGGATCCTCATCTCTCACCTTATACAAAAATCAACTCAAGATGGATCAAAGACTTAAATCTAAGACCTAAAACTATAAAAACTTTAGAAGATAACATTGGAAAAACTCTGCTAGACATTGGCCTAGGCAAAGAATTCGTGACTAAGACTCCAAAAGCAAATGCAACAAAAACAAAAATAAATAAATGGAACCTAATTAAACTAAAAAGCTTCTACACAGCAAAGGAAATAATCAGCAGAGTGAACAGACAACCCACAGAATGGGGGAAATATTTGCAAACTATGCATCCAACAAAGGACTAATATCCAGAATCAACAAGGAACTCAAACAAATCAGCAAGAAAAAAAATCAAATAATTCCATCAAAAATTGGGCAATGTACATGAATAGACATTTCTCAAAAGAAGATATACAAACGGCCAACAAACATATGAAAAAATGCTCAACATCAGTGGGAAATGCAAATTAAAACCACAATAAGATACCACTTTACTCCAGCAAGAATGGTCATAATTACAAAGTCAAAAAACAAAAGATATTGGTGTGGATGTGATGAAAAGGAAACACTTTTACACTGCTGGTGAGAATGTAAATTAGTACAACTCCTACAGAGAACAGTATGAGATTCCTTAAAGAACTAAAAGTAGATCTACCTTTTGATCCAGCAATCCCACTACTGGTTATCTACCCAAAGGAAAAGAAGTCATTATATGAAAAAGACACATACATATGCCTGTTTATAGCAGCACGATTCACAGTTGCAAACATATGGAACCAACCTAAGTGCTTATCGACCAACGAGTGGATAAAGAAAATGTGGTATATATACACAATGGAATACTACTACTAAAAAGTACTAATATTTTTTGCTCCATAAAAAGGAACAAAATAATATGTTTTGCAGTAATTTGGGTGCAGCTGGAGGCCATTATTCTAAGTGAAGTCATTCAAGAAGTAATTCAGTAATTCAGGTTCTCATTTATAAGTGGGAGCTAAGCTATGAGGATGCAAAGACACACAAAATGATATAATGGACCTTGGGAACTCGGGAGGCAGAGATTGGGAGGAGGGTGAGGGATAAAAGACTACATATTGGGTACAGTGTACACTACTTGGTTGTACACTAGTGTACACTTAGTGGTGGGTACACTAAAATCTCAGAATTCACTACTATAGAAGTCATCCATGTAACCACTTGTACCATAAAAGCTATTGAAACACTTGTACCGTAAAAGCTATTGAAATTTTTTTAAAAATAAGAAAAATTTAAAATATAAAAATAGAAACAAAATACCAACCACCAATTCCAACAGTATATCAAAGGATTATACGCCATGACAGAGTGGGATTTATTTTAGGAATGCAAAGTTGGTTGAATAAAAAAAATGAATATAATACATTGTATCAATAGAATAAAAGACAAACATCATATATCAATCCACACAGAAAAAGCATTTAACAAAATCCAACACCCCTTTATGATAAAAATAATCAACAAACTCAGACTAGTAAAGAACTCAGTTTGATAAAGGGCGTAGACAAAAAACTCACAGCTAACATCATATTTAATAGTGAAAGACTGGATGCTTTTCCCCTAAAATCAGGAACAAAACAAGGATATTCACTCTTGCTGCTTCTATTCACTATTGTACTGAAGGTTCTAGCCAGGGCAATTAGGGAAGAAAATGCAATAAAAGGCATCCAGATTGGAAAGGAATAAGTAAAACTGTCAATATTCTCAAATGACATGGTCTTTTATATAGAAAATCCATTTAAAAAAACTATTAGAACTAATAAGCAAGTTCAGCAAAGTTGTAGGATTAAAAAAATCAGTTGTACATCTATACACTTGCATTGAATAATCTGAAAATGAAATTTTAAAATGATCCTATTTGTAGGAACATCAAAAATAATAAAGTACTTAGGAATAAATTTAACAAAAAGGTACAAACCTTATACTTTTCAAAAATACGAAATGTTGTTGATAGAAATTAAAGAAGATCTAAATAAATGCAAAGACATCCCATGTTTGTGGATTGGAAGACTTAATGTTGTTAAGATGACAATACTTCCAAAATGTATCTATACATTCAATGTAGTCCATATCAAAATCTCAGCTGGCCTCTTTCCGGGAATCAATAAACTGACTACGAAATTCATATGAAAATTCAAGGGATCCAGAACAGGCAAAACAATTTTGAAAAAGAAGAACAAAATTGAAGAACTCACACTTGCCAATTTCAAAACTTACTACAAAGCTACAGTTATCTAGACAGTATGGTACTGGCATAAGGATAGACATATTGATCAGTGAAATAGAATCAAGAATTCAGAAATACTCTCACCTTTATGATCAGCTAATTTTCGGCATGGATGCCAAAACAATTCAATGGGGAAAGAATTTCAAGAAATGGTGTTGGGATAACTGAATAGCCACAAACACAAAAAAATTAAGTTGCCTCTCTACCTCACATTATATTAAAAAAAGTTACAAGTGGGTGAAAGACCTAAAACTATAAAACTCTTTAGAAGAAAACATGGGGCTAAACTTTATGACCTTGGATTAGGCAATGGTTTGTTAGATATGATAATAAAAGCACAAGCAACAGCAACAAAAAATAGATGATAGAGTTCATCAAAATTGAAAACTTTAGTGCTTCAAAGGACACCATCAAGAAAGTGAAAGGCAATCCACAGAATAGGAGAAAATATTTACAAATCATGTATCTGATAAGGGCCTGATATATAAAAACTCTTACAACTCAATAAAAAATAACCTGATTTAAAAATGAGTAAAGGATCTAAATAGACATTTCCCCAAAGAAGACATGCAAAGGGCCAATAAACATGTGAAAAGAGGCTCACTATCATGCCATCAAGGAAATGTAAATTAAAACCATAATGAAATATCATTTCACACCTACTAGGATGGCTGAGATTAAAAAGACCAAAACAGGCAATAACAATTGTTGGCAAGGATGTGGGGGAGAAAACGTGATGATAGGAATATAGAACAGTGCAACTGCTTTGGGAAACAGACTGGCAGCTCCTCAAAAGGTTAAACACAGAGTTGTATGATCCAGCAATTCCGCTCCAAGTTATGTACCTACCCAAGATAACTACAAATATACAGACACAAGAACGCTTGCATGTGAATGTTCATAGCAGTATTATTCATAATAGCCAAAGAAGGTGGAAACAACCCAAATGCCCATCAACTGATGAATGGATGAATAACATGTGATATATCTATACAAGGCTATTATTTTAGTCTTGCAAAGGAATGAAGTCTTGATACATGCTATGACCTGGGTTAATCTTGAAAACAGCATGCTGAGTAAAAGAAGTCAGGCACAAAAGGCCATGTACTGTATAATCCCATTTATTTGAAATGTTCAGAAGAAGTAAAAATCCATAGAGATGTAAAGTAGATTAATGATTGCTTAGGGTTAAAATGAGGGTTGGGGAAGTGGGGGATGACCACCAATGGGTATGGGGTTTCATTTTCAGGTGATAAAAATGTTCTAAAACTAATTGTAGCAATGGTTGCCCAACTCTGTGAATATACTAAAAATCATTAAATTGTACACCTTATTATTTTATTTTTGATTTAATTTTAATTTTTTGTAGGGGAGATCTTGTTCTGTTGCCCAGCTTGGAGTGCAGTGGGGTGATCATGACTCACTGCAGCTTCAACCTCCTAGGCTCAAGCAATTCTCCCACCTCAGTCTCCCAAGTAGCTGGGACTACAGGCATGTGCCACCACACCAGGCTAATGTTTTAAATGGTTTTTTTTTGAGATGGAGTCTCGCTCTGTTGCCCAGGCTGGAGTGCAGTGGCACAATCTCTGCTCACTGCAACCTCCGCCTCCTGGGTTCAAACGATTCTCCTGCCTCAGCTTCCCGAGTAGCTGGGACTACAGGCGCCCCCCACCACACCCAGCTAATTTTTGTATTTTTAGTAGAGATAGGGTTTCACCATATTGGCCAGGCTGGTCTTGAACTCCTGAGCTCAAGTGATCCACCTACCTCGGCCTCCCAAAGTGCTGGGATTACAGGCATGAGCCACTGTGCCCAGCCGAATTGTACACTGTAGATGGGTGAATTGTATGGTATGTGAATTATATCTCAATAAAACTGTAAGAAAAGAAACCTAGGGATGGAACTCCAGTTGCACCCCCTGATCAATCAGCCTCCTCACACCCAGGAGGAGACCAAGCATGACTCATTACCTCCACCTCTCACTTCCTCTTCCGTCCTCAGTGTGTTTCCCCTTGGCTTCCCCATCCCACACGTGACAACACTTATCCACAGAACAAAGGAATCCTGGCCGCTAACCTTAGGCTGGTGCTCAGCGTGGGTCCTCAGTCTTCTAGGGTGATGCGTCTGGCTAATTTTCAAGATCTCATTCACCCCAACAAGCATTTACTTAGAACCTATGTTCTTAAAAGCACTTGAAGAAAATAAGTACAGCCATTGCCCTCAAGTTGCTTTCAGCCTAGTAGGAGCGATAAGATCTATCACTGAAGATTCCGTTGACATAAGAGCAAACCCCAAATAGCAATGGCTTAAATGAGATAGAACTTATTTCACTTACACAAAATAGAAGCCTGGAAGTAGGTAGTCCTGGGCTGGTTCTGTATTTCCTTGGCATCACTGGGAATTCAGGCGCTTTATGTCTCTCTGTGTCGTCCTAGCACGTGATTTTCCTGGGCCGAGATGGCTGTTGAAGTGGGTCTAAGAATGAATGGGGGCTGGGCGTGGTGGCTCACGCCTGTAATCCCAGCACTTTGGGAGGCCAAGGTGGGCAGATCACGAGGTCAGGAATTTAAGACCAGCCTGGCCAACATGGTGAAACCCCATCTCTACTAAAAAAAAAATACAACAAACAAACAAAAAAAATTAGCTGGGGGTGGTGGCGCGCACCTGTAGTCCCAGCTACTCAGAAGGCTGAGGCAGGAGAACTGCTTGAACCTGGGAGGTGGAGGTTGCAGTGAGACGAGATCATGCCACTGCACTGCAGCCTGGGAGACAGAGTAATAAATACATAAATAAATAATGATAATAATGAATGGAAATTGAGGCAGAGGGAGCAAAGCAATGGCACAGTAGTTGCATGTGCACATGCATCAGGAGAGGAATTTTAAAAGATGGAAGATAGTAGAGGCAAATGAAATATCTTTTTTTTTTTTTTTTTTGACAGGGTTTCACTCTATCGCCCAGGCTGGAGTGCAGTGGTGCGATCTCAGCTCACTGAAACCTCTGCCTCCCGGGCTCAAGCAATTCTCCTGCCTCAGCTTCCCAGGTAACTGGGATTACAGGCGCGCTTCACCACACCCGGCTCATTTTTATTTTATTTTTATTTTTATTTTTTGTATTTTTTAGTAGAGACAGGTTTCACCATGTTGGCCAAGCTGGTCTGGAACTCCTGAGCTGAAACAAACCACCTGCCTCAGCCTCCCGAAGTGCTGGGATTACAGGCATGATCCACCACGCCCAGTTGAAACGATCTAATTCAGAGACAGAGACTGGTGATGGCAGAGGAGGGAGAATGTCTTACGAGTCCAATCAGTTCTTAAGGAGGTGAGAGGAGACAGCGTCTACTGCACTTGCGGAGCAAATGGCCTTGGAGAGGAGCAGGGATACGCTTCCAATTGTCACGAGGAGGAGAACATGGCACTGATGGAGAGGTGGGAAGGAAAGGGCATTCCTGAGGAGGCACAGGTACTGTTTTTTAATTAAAGGTGGCCTTCCTGCCTTCCTGCCTTCCTTCCTGCCTTGCTGCCTGCCTGCCTGCCTTCCTTCCTGCCTTGCTGCTTTGCTGCCTGCCTGCCTGCCTGCCTGCCTTCCTGCCTTCCTTCCTGCCTTCCTTCCTGCCTTGCTGCCTTGCTGCCTGCCTGCCTGCCGGCCTTCCTGCCTTCCTGCCTCCCTTCCTGCCTTCCTTCCTGCCTTGCTGACTGCCTGCCTGCCTGCCTTGCTGCCTGCCTGCCTGCCTGCCTTCCTGCCTTCCTGTCTTCCTGTCTTCCTTCCTGCCTTCCTGCCTTCCTTCCTGCCTTGCTGCCTGCCTGCCTGCCTTCCTTCCTGCCTGCCTTTCTGCCTGCCTTCCTGCCTGCCTGCCTTCCTGCCTGCCTGCCTTCCTGCCTGCCCTCTCTCTCTTTCCTTCAATGAGCATTTATTAAGCACCTACTGCATGCCACCGCACTGCTCTAGACACTGAGACTATAGTAGCAAATAAACATACAAAATCCCCTATCTTCCTAGAGCACACATTCTATTGGGTGGAGAGTGTCAACTAATAAAATGAATAAGTCAGTTTTATCGATGTTAGAAGGTGGCCAACGCTACAGAGAAAAGTAAAGCAAGCAAGCAAGAAGGTAGGGCATTTTGATGGGAAGAAGAGAACAAGAGAAGGATTGTGGAGGAAAAGCGGTGAGTTGGCCGGATTGCAGCTCTCCTCACACTCAGAACACTGGTGCAGTGGGGAATGAGAGCCAGAGGGCCAGAGGGGTGGGTGATTGTGTCTAAGTGTGGGATCCTGAAATCAGGATGTTGGAGGTGGGACAAGGTCTAGAGTGCACTACACAAATGGGTGGCAGAGTTGGAGTGGAGCAAAAGGTCTTTGGAGGTGAGGAGGTCAAGTGACTGAGAAGCCAGGGTATTGAAGTTCACACATGTGGATGGTGAGGTCACAAGAATGTTGACAGGGTGTGGGGCTGGAGTGGAGACAGTGCCTGGAGCTAAAGTCCACAATGAAGAAGGAGGTTGGGCAGGAGACAGATGGATGCACTGGGGAGAGGTCCAAAGTGGTTTAGCCAGTTAGTGTGCACTTCAAAGGAACTAGGGTTTTTTTGGTTTTGTTTTTGTATTTTTGAGACAGAGTCCCACTCTGTCACCCAGGCTGCCTGGTGAGCAGTGGCATGATCTTGGCTCACTGAAACCTCTGCCTCCCAGGTTCAAGCAATTCTCGTGCCTCAACCTCCTGAGTAGCTAAGATTACAGGTGTGCGCCACCCTGCCCGGCTAATTTTTGTATTTTTAGTAGAGATGGGGGTTTCACCATGTTGGCCAGCAGTCTCAAACTCCTGACCTCAAGTGATCCACCCACCTCTGCCTCCCAAAGTGTTAGGATTACAGGTGTGAGCCACTGCGCCTGGCAAGAACTAGGGTTTTTGAAGGAGGAAGGAAGAGAAAGGACTTGGAAAGAGTAGTAGGGAGTAAGAAAAACACGTGCCCCTCTCACCTCCTGGCTCTGAGGATCTTGGAATCGGAGAGAAACAATAGCTTCCTCTGAGCCAGGAGGAAGTATATCTCAGGGAGTTGCTTGGTTTCCATTAGGGCCAGGAAGTAGGGGGAAACTTCCAGGAGAGGTTGAGAGTAGGGTAGAGTGGGAGTTCCAGAGAGCCCAGGGGGAGGGCTTGGGAAGATGAGAAGAAGGCTTGGGCCGCCTGGGATGAGTGTCTGGTAATGGTGGATCAATGGTGGCTTCTTCCAGTGAACAAGGATGCAGGCCTGATGGGGTAGTTTCAGTGTTTTGTTTTTTTGTTTGTTTGTTTGTTTTTTTGTTTTGTTTTGCTTTTTTTTTTTTTGAGACAGAGTCTCGCTGTGTTGCCTGGACTGGAGTGCAGTGGCACGATCTTGGCTCACTGCAACCTCTGTCTCCCAGGTCCAAGTGATTCTCCTACCTCAGCCTCCCGAGTAGCTGGGATTACAGGTGCGTGCCACCTCGCCCAGCTAATTTTTTTTTTTTTTTGTATTTTTAGTAGAGATGGGGTTTCACCATATTGGTCAGGCTGGTCTTGAACTCCTGACCTCGTGATCTGCCCGCCTTGGCCTCCCAAAGTGCTAGGATTACAGGTGTGAGCCACTGCGCCCAACCCAGCGGTCTCTTAAGAGGAGAAAAATGGTCCAGACTGTGCTGCCCAAGATTTGTTTTGCCTTTTTTCCAAAACATTTTATTGTGAAAAATTTCAAACAGACAGAAAACTGGAAAGAATTATACAGTGGGCATTCATATAACTACCACATAGATTCTACAATTAATGTTTTATTCTATTTGCTTAATCACATATCTGTACATCTCTGTCTCCATCTATCCATCCGTCCATCTATCCATCTGTCCGTCCATCATTCCATCACCCATCCGTCTACCCACCCATCCACCCATCCTTCCGCCTTTTTATTTATTTTTTGAATCATTTTAAAGAAAGTTGCAGACATCAGTATATTTTACCCCTAAACACTTCAGGATGAATATAATTAACTAGAGTTCAATATTTGCCTTTTTTAGGTAAAATTTACATACAGGAAATGCACAGATCTTAAATATGAGTGAGTTTAAGGTGAGTTTTGACAAATGCCTGTACCTGTGTCACTCAAACCCCTATCAAGATATCAACAGCAGGGATTACAGGCATGAGCCACCCGAGGTGGGTGGATCACTTGAGGTCGGAAGTTCGAGACCAGCCTGACCAACATGGAGAAACCCCTTCTCAACTAAAAATACAAAATTAGCTGGGTGTGGTGGCACATGCCTGTAATCCCAGCTACTCGGGAGGCTGAGGCAGGAGAATTGCTTGAACCTGGGAGGCGGAGGTTGCAGTGAGCCGAGATCGCGCCATTGCACTCCAGCCTGGGCAACAAGAACGAAACTCCGTCTCAAAAAAAAAAAAAGATATCAAGAACATTATCATCACCTGAGGAAGTCCCCTCATGCAACTTCTCAGTCATTCTTATTTTTGTCACCATAGATTAGTTTTTGCCTATTTTATGACTTACAATATGAGTCCCGGTTGTAAGTACTCTTTTGGATCTAGCTAGTTTCACTTACTGCAGTGGGAGATTCATCCATGTTGTTGTTGCTCATATTGGTAGTTAATATCCTTTGTTGCTCAGTGATATTGTATTAGGCAATTATAACAGAAGAATTATTTGTTTGTCTGTTGATAGTCACTGGAGCTGTTTCTAGTTTTTAGCAATTATGAATAAAGCGGCTGTGAAAATTCTTTTATGAGTCTTTCTGTGACATATGCTTTCAGTTCTCTTAGGTAAATACCTAAACATGAAATTGCTGGGTCGTAGATAGGTTTCATTTTATAAGAAACTACTAGCTTTTTACCCAAGGTGGTTGCATCATTTTACATTCTCACTAATAATGTATGAGAGTTCCAGTTGTTCCACATCTTTGCCAACATTTAATGTTGTCAATCTTTAATTTTAGCTTTCCTGGTGGGTGTATGTTGGTGTCTCATTATGGTTTTATTTTATATTTTCTTGATGACTAATGATGTTGAGCATTTTTTCATGTGTTTCTTGGCCATCTGTGTGTCTTCTTTTGTGAAGTGTCTATTCAAATATTTTGCCTATTTTAAAATTGAGGTATTTATCTTTTATTATTGAGTTGTAGGTATCCTTTATATATTCTGCATATAAATCCATTGTCAGATATGTTTTGCAAATATTTTATCCCTAAGGCTTGCATATAATTTTGTTAATAGTGTCTTTTGATGAACAGAAATTTTTTAATTTTGATTAAGTCAATTTATCAATCTTAAAAATATATATATTGCTCTCTGTGATCTATTTTAAGATACCTTACCTATTCCCAAGTCCCAAAGATATTCTCCTGTTTGCTTCTAGAAATTAGCTTTTGATTGATTTCTATGATCTATTTAAAATCAATTTTTATGAATAGTGGTAGGGAGGAGGGGTTGAAAGTTTATTTTTTTCCAGGCTGGGCACAGTGGCTCACGCCTGTAATCCTAGCACTTTGGGAGGCCACAGCAGGTGGATTGCTTGATCCCAGGAGTTCGAGACAAGCCTGAGCAACATGGCAAAACCCTGTCTCTTCAAAAATACAAAATTAGCCAGGCGTGCTGGTGAGGACCTGTGGTCCATCTACTCAAAGGCTTAGGTGGGAGAATTGCTTCAAGTCTGGGAGGTAGAGGCTGCAGTGAGCCGAGATCACGCTACTGCAACTCCACCTGGGTGACAGCGTGAGACCCTGTCCTTAAAAAAAAAAAAAAAAAGTTTTATTTTTCCATATGGATATTCCATTGTTCTGGAACCATTTGTGAAATAGACTTTACATTGGACTGCTTTGATGACTTTATACAATAATCAAATGACTGTTTGATTGTGGGTCTATTTCTGAGGTCTTCATTCCATTTATCTGTTTGTTTAACCATATGTTACTACCACGATGTTCTGATTACTATAGCTTTATAATTAATAAGTCATGAAGGCTGGACACAGTGGCTCACACCTGTAATCCTAGTGTTTTAGGAGACTGAGGTGGGAGGATGGCTTGAGGCTAGGAGTTCAAGACCAGCCTTTGCAACATAGGGAGATCCCATCTCTACAAAAATTTTAACAATTAGCTAGGTGTCGTGTGAACCTGTAATCCTAGCTACTCAGGAGGCTCAGGCAGGAGGATTGCTTGAGTCTGGGAGGTCCAGGCTGCCATGGGCTATCGTTGCATCACTGCACTCCTGTTTGGGTGACAGAGCAAGACCCTATCTAAAAAAAAAAAAAAAAAGTCATAAAAGTCATGAAGTCAGACAGGATAAATCCTCTAATTTTGTTTGTTTTCAAGGCAGTTTGGATATTCTAGGTCCTTTGCATTTCCATAAAAATTTTAGAATCAACACATTCAATTTTGACAAGAGTCTACTAGGATTATGACTGAAATTGAGTTGAATCTAGAGATCATTATGGAAAGAATAGTCATCCCAGCAATATTGAGTTTTCCAATCCATGAACATTTATTTAGGTCTTGAATTTCTCTCAATAATATTTGGTAATCTTCAATGTAGAGGTCTTACGTATCTTTTGTGAAATTTATGTCTAAGTATTTCATGGTTTTAAAAAGAGCTATTAAAGATGGAATTTTAAAAACATTGTTTTTGGCCGGGTGCGGTGGCTCACGCCTGTAATCCCAGCACTCTGGGAGGCCGAGGCGGGCGGATCACGAGGTCAGGAGATCGAGACCATCCTGGCTAACATGGTGAAACCCGGTCTCTACTAGAAATACAAAAAATTAGCCGGGCGTGGTGGCGGGCACCTGTAGTCCCAGCTACTCGGGAGGTTGAG
>NW_022096971.1:0-8489 GCF_006542625.1 Nomascus leucogenys | reverse complement strand
ATTCAACTAACAGAGTTCAACCTTACTTTTAATTGAGGAATTTCTAAACAGTCTTTCTGTAGAAATATGCAAGCGGAATTCGGAGTGCTAAGAGGCCTCTAGGCCTCTTTTCCACTCTAGTGGAAAAAGGAATATCTTCAAATAAAATTACACAGAAGCATTCTGCGAAACTTCTTTCTGATCTGTGCATTCAACTAACGGAGTTGAATCTTACTTTTGATTGAGAAGTTCTGAAGCTCTCTTTCTGTAGAAACTGCAAGTGGACATTAGCACTAGTCCTATAGTGGAAAAAGGAATATCTTCAAATAAAAACTACACAGAAGCATTCTGCGAGACTTCTTTCTGATCTGTACATTCAACTAACAAAGTTGAACCTTACTTTTGATTGAGGAGTTTTGAAACACTCTTTCTGTAGAAACTGCAAGGGACATTCGGAGCGTTTAGAGGCCTATGTGGAAAAAGGAATATCTACAAATAAAAACTACACAGAAGCATTCTGAGAAAGTTGTTTATGACTGTGGATTAAACTAACAGAGGTTGAAACTTACTTTGATTGCAGAGATTTTGAAACACTCTGTAGAAACAGCAAGTGGACATTTGAGCGCTGCGCGGCCTAATGTGGAAAAAGATATCTTCAAATATAAACTGCACAGAAGCATTTTGTGAAACTACTTTCTGATCTGTGCAGTCAACTAGCAGAGTTGAAACCCTACTTTTAATTGAGGAGTTTCGAAAACACTCCTTCTGTAGAGACTGCAACTGGATATTGGAACCTTATGCGGCATATCGCAGAAAAAGGAATATCTTCAAATAAAAACTACACAGCAGCATTCTGTGAAACTTGTTTCTGATCTGTGCATTCAACTGACAGAATTCAACCTTACTTTGATTGAGGAGTTTTGAAACACTCTTTCCATATAAACTGCAGGTGGAGATTTGGAGCACTAAGAGACCTTTCGTGGAAAAGGAATATGTTCAAATAAAAACTAAACAAAGCATTCTGTGAAACTTTTTTCAGATCTGTGCATTCAACTAACATAATTGAACCTTTCTTTTGATTGAGGAGTTTTGAAATACTGTTTCTGTATAAACTGCAGTCGGACATTTGGAGCACTACGCGGCCAATCGTGGGAAAAGGAATATCTTCAAATAAAACCACACAGAAGCATTCTGGAAACATCTTTCTGATCTGTGCATTCAACTAACAGAGTTAAAACTTACTTTTGATTGAGGAGTTTTGGAAACACTCTTTCTGTAGAAACTGCCAGTGGACATTTTGAGCGCTAAGAGGCCTATCGTGGAAAAAGGAATATCTTCAAATCAAAACTACACAGAAGCATTCTGTGAAACTTCTTTCTGGTCTCCGCATTCACTAACAGAGTTGGACCTTACTTGTGATTGAGGGTTTTGAAACACTCTTTCTGTTGAAACTGCAAGTGGACATTTGGAACGCTACGGGGCCTATCGTGGAAAAAGGAAAATCTCCAAAGAAAACCACACAGAATCATTCTGTGAAAACTTCTTCTGATCAATGCATTCAATTACAGCATTGAAGCTTACTTTGATTTCAAGAGTTTTGAAACTCTGTTTCTGTAGAAACTACAAGTGCACATTGGGTGCGCTACAAGGCCTATCGTGGAAAAAGATATATCTTCAAATAAAAACTGCTCAGAAGCATTCTGTGAAACTTCTTCCTGATCTGTGCATTCAACTAACAGAGTTAACCTTACTTTTAATTGAGGAATTTCTAAACAGTCTTCCTGTAGAATATGCAAGCGGACATTCGGAGTGCTAAGAGGCCTCTAGGCCTCTTTTCCACTCTAGTGGAAAAAGGAATATCTTCAAATAAAAATACACAGAAGCATTCTGCGAAACTTCTTTCTGATCTGTGCATTCAACTAACGGAGTTGAATCTTACTTTTGATTGAGAAGTTTGAAGCTCTCTTTCTGTAGAAACTGCAAGTGGACATTCGGAGCACTATGGGTCCTATAGTGGAAAAAGGAATATCTTCAAATAAAAACTACACAGAAGCATTTCTGCGAGACTTCTTTCTGATCTGTACATTCAACTAACAAAGTTGAACCTTACTTTTGATTGAGGAGTTTTGAAACACTCTTTCTGTAGAAACTGCAAGGGGACATTCGGAGCGTTTAGAGGCCTATAGTGGAAAAAGGAATATCTACCAAATAAAAACTACACAGAAGCATTCTGAGAAAGTTGGTTTATGATCTGTGGATTAAACTAACAGAGTTGAAACTTACTTTTTGATTGCAGAATTTTGAAACACTCTGTAGAAACAGCAAGTGGACATTTGGAGCGCTGCGCGGCCTAATGTGGAAAAAGAATATCTTCAAATATAAACTGCACAGAAGCATTTTGGTGAAACTACTTTCTGATCTGTGCAGTCAACTAGCAGAGTTGAACCCTACTTTTAATTGAGGAGTTTCGAAACACTCCTTCTGTAGAGACTGCAACTGGATATTTGGAACCTTATGCGGCATATCGCAGAAAAAGGAATATCTTCAAATAAAAACTACACAGCAGCATTCTGTGAAACTTGTTTCTGATCTGTGCATTCAACTGACAGAATTCAACCTTACTTTTGATTGAGGAGTTTTGAAACACTCTTTCCATATAAACTGCAGGTGGAGATTTGGAGCACTAAGAGACCTTTCGTGGAAAAAGGAATATGTTCAAATAAAACTAAACAAAAGCATTCTGTGAAACTTTTTTCAGATCTGTGCATTCAACTAACATAATTGAACCTTTCTTTTGATTGAGGAGTTTTGAAATACTGTTTCTGTATAAACTGCAGTCGGACATTTGGAGCACTACGCGGCCAATCGTGGGAAAAGGAATATCTTCAAATAAAACCACACAGAAGCATTCTGGAAACAACTTTCTGATCTGTGCATTCAACTAACAGAGTTAAAACTTTACTTTTGATTGAGGAGTTTTGAAACACTCTTTCTGTAGAAACTGCAGTGGACATTTGAGCGCTAAGAGGCCTATCGTGGAAAAAGGAATATCTTCAAATCAAAACTACACAGAAGCATTCTGTGAAACTTCTTTCTGGTCTCCGCATTTCCACTAACAGAGTTGGACCTTACTTGTGATGAGGAGTTTTGAAACACTCTTTCTGTTGAAAACTGCAAGTGGACATTTTGGAACGCTACGGGGCCTATCGTGGAAAAAGGAAAAATCTCCAAAGAAAACCACACAGAATCATTCTGTGAAACTTCTTTCTGATCAATGCATTCAATTACAGCATTGAAGCTTACTTTAGATTCAAGAGTTTTGAAACTCTGTTTCTGTAGAAACTACAAGTGCACATTGGGTGCGCTACAAGGCCTATCGTGGAAAAAGATATATCTTTCAAATAAAAACTGCTCAGAAGCATTCTGTGAAACTTCTTCCTGATCTGTGCATTCAACTAACAGAGTTCAACCTTACTTTAATTGAGGAATTTTCTAAACAGTCTTCCTGTAGAATATGCAAGCGGACATTCGGGAGTGCTAGAGGCCTCTAGGCCTCTTTTCCACTCTAGTGGAAAAAGGAATATCTTCAAATAAAAATTACACAGAAGCATTCTGCGAAACTTCTTTCTGATCTGTGCATTCAAACTAACGGAGTTGAATCTTACTTTTGATTGAGAAGTTCTGAAGCTCTCTTTCTGTAGAAACTGCAAGTGGACATTCGGAGCACTATGGGTCCTATAGTGGAAAAAGGAATATCTTCAAATAAAAACTACACAGAAGCATTCTGCGAGACTTCTTTCTGATCTGTACATTCAACTAACAAAGTTGAACCTTACTTTTGATTGAGGAGTTTTGAAACACTCTTTCTGTAGAAACTGCAAGGGGACATTCGGAGCGTTTAGAGGCCTATAGTGGAAAAAGGAATATCTACAAATAAAAACTACACAGAAGCATTCTGAGAAAGTTGTTTATGATCTGTGGATTAAAACTAACAGAGTTGAAACTTACTTTTGATTGCAGAATTTTGAAACACTCTGTAGAAACAGCAAGTGGACATTTGGACGCTGCGCGGCTAATGTGGAAAAAGAATATCTTCAAATATAAACTGCACAGAAGCATTTTGTGAAACTACTTTCTGATCTGTGCAGTCAACTAGCAGAGTTGAACCCTACTTTTAATTGAGGAGTTTCGAAACACTCCTTCTGTAGAGACTGGCAACTGGATATTTGGAACCTTATGCGGCATATCGCAGAAAAAGAAATCTTCAAATAAAAACTACACAGGCAGCATTCTGTTGAAACTTTGTTTCTGATCTGTGCATTCAACTGACAGGAATTCAAACCTTACTTTTGATTGAGGAGTTTTGAAACACTCTTTCCATATAACTGCAGGTGGAGATTTGGAGCACTAAGAGACCTTTCGTGGAAAAAGGAATATGTTCAAAATAAAAACTAAACAAAAAGCATTCTGTGAAACTTTTTTCAGATCTGTGCATTCAACTAACATAATTGAACCTTTTCTTTGATTGAGGAGTTTTGAAATACTGTTTTCTGTATAAACTGCAGTCGGACATTTGGAGCACTACGCGGCCAATCGTGGGAAAAGGAATATCTTCAAATAAAACCACACAGAAGCATTCTGGAAACAACTTTCTGATCTGTGCATTCAACTAACAGAGTTAAACTTACTTTTGATTGAGGAGTTTTGAAACACTCTTTCTGTAGAAACTGCCAGTGGACATTTTGAGCGCTAAGAGGCCTATCGTGGAAAAAGGAATATCTTCAAATCAAAACTACACAGAAGCAATTCTGTGAAACTTCTTTCTGGTCTCCGCATTCCACTAACAGAGTTGGACCTTACTTGTGATTGAGGAGTTTTGAAACACTTTTCTGTTGAAACTGCAAGTGGACATTTGGGCGCTAAGGGGCCAATCATGGGAAAAAGAATATCTTCAAATGAAAACTACATAGAGGTATTCTGTGAAACTTCTTTCTGATCTCTGCATTCAACTAACAGAATTGAACCGTACTTTTTATTGAGGAGTTTTCAAACACTCCTTCTGTAGAATGTGTAATTGGACATTTGGAGCTACGTGGCCTATCGTGGAAAAAGGAATATCTTCAAATAAAAACTACACAGAAGCATTCTGTGAAACTTCTTTCTGATCTGTGCATTCAACTAACTGAGTTGAAACTTATTTTTAATTGAGGAGTTTTTAAACACTCTTTCTGCAGAAACTGTAAGTGGACATTTGGAGCGCTACGTGGCCTGTCATGGAAAAAGGAATATCTTCAAGTAAAAACTACACAGAAGCATTCTGTGAAACTACTTTCTGATCTGTGCATTCAACTAACTGAGTTGAACCTTACTTTTGATTGTGGAGTTTTGAAACACTCTTTCTATAGAAACTGCAAGTAGACATTTTTAGGGCTACGCGGCCTATCATGGAAAAGGAATATCTTCAAATAAAAACTACACAGAAGCATTCTGTGAAACTTCCTTCTGATCTCTGCATTCATCTAACTGAGTTGAACCTTACCTTTAACTTTGGAGTTTTGAAACACACTTTCTGTAGAAACAGCAAGTGGACATTTGGAGAGCTAAGAGGCCTATCGTGGAAAAGGGAATGTCTTCAAATAAAAACTACAGAGAAGCATTCTGTGAAACTTCCTTCTGATCTGTGCATTCAACTGACAGAGTTGAACCTTACTTTTGATTGAGGAGTTTTGAAACTCTCTTTCTATACAAAATGCAAGTGGACATTTGGAGTGCTACGCAGCCTATCGTGGAAAAAGGAATATCTTCAAATAAAAACTACACAGAAGCATTCTGTGAAACATCCTTCTGATCTGTGCATTCATCTAACTGAGTTGAATCTTACTTTTGATTGAGGAGTTTGGAACACTCTTTCTGTGTAAACTGCAAGTGGACATTTGGAAAGCTAAGAGGCCTAGTGTAGAAAAAGGAATATCTTTAAATAAAATTTACACAGAAGCATTCTGTGAAACTTCTTTCTGATATGTGCATTCAACTAACAGATTTGAATCTTACTTTTGATTTAGCAGTTTTGAAACACTCTTTCTGTAGAAACTGGAAGTGGACATTTCAAGAGCTGAGAGGCCTATCGTGGAAAAGGGAATGTCTTCAAATAAAAACTACAGAGAAGCATTCTGTGAAACTTCTTTCTGATCTGTGCATTTAACTGACAGAATTGAAACTTACTTTTGATTGTGGAGTTTTGAAACTCTTTCTGTAGAAAATGCAAGTGGAAATTCGGAGCGCTACGCAGTCTTTCATGGAAAAAGTAATATCTTCAAGTAAAAGTTACACAGGAGCATTCTGTGAAACTTCTTTCTGATCTGTGCATTCAAATAAGACAGTTGAACCTTACTTTTGATTGAGGAGTTTTGAAACCCTCTTTCTGTGGAAACTGCAAGTGGACATTTGGAGCGCTAATCGGCCTATCGTGGAAAAAGGAATATCTTCAAATGAAAAATACACAGAATCATTCTGTGAAACTTCACTCTGATCCGTGCATTCAACTAACAGAGTTGAAACTTACTTGTGATTGAGGAGTTCTGAAAAACTCTTTTTGTAGAAACTGCAAGTGGACATCCCGATCGCTAATGGGCCTATAGTGGAAAAAGGATTATATAAAAAAAAACTCCACAGAAGCCTTCTGTGAAACCTCTTTCTGATCTGTGCAAGCAACTAGCAGAGTTGAACTTTACCTTTGATTGAGGAGTTCTGAAGCACTCTTTCTGTAGAAACTGCAAGTGGACATTCGGAGTGCTAAGGGCCTTTAGTGGAAAAAGGAATATCTTCAAAAAAAAATACACAGAAGCATTCTGTGAAACTTCTTTCTGATCTGTGCATTCAACTGACGGAGTTGAACCTTATTTTTGATGGAAGAGATCTGAAACACTCTTTCTGTGGAAACTGCAAGTGGACATTAGGAGCGCTAAGGGGTCTCTAGTGGAAAAAGGAATATCTTCAAATAAAAACTACACAGAAGCATTCTGTGAAACATATTTCTGATCTGTGCATTTAACTAACAGAGTTGAACCTTACTTTTGATTGAGGAGTTCTGAAACACTCTTTCTGTAGAAACTGCAAGTGGACATTCGGAGTACTAAGGGGCCTATAGTGGAAAATGGAATATATTCAAATAAAAACTACACAGAAGCATTCTGTGAAACTTCTTTCTGTTCTGTGCTTTCAACTAACAGAGTTGAACCTTACTTTTGATTGAGGAGTTCTGTAACACTCTTTCTGTAGAAACTGCAAGTGGACATTTGCAGCGCTAATTGGCCTATAGTGCGAAAAGTAATATCATCAAATAAAAACTACACAGAAGCATTCTGTGAAACTACTTTCTGATCTGTGCATTCAACTAACAAAGTTGAACGTTACTTTTGATTGAGAAGTTCTGAAACACTCTTTCTGTAGAAACTGCAAGTGGACATTCGGAGCCCAAAATGCCTATCGTGGAAAAAGGAATACCTTGGAATAAAAAGTACACAGAAAATTCTGTGAAACTTCATTCTGATCTGTGCATTCAAATAACAGAGTTGAAAATTACTGTTGATTGAGGAGTTCTGAAACAATCTTTCTATGGAATCTGCAAGTGGACATTCGGAGCGCTAAGGGGCCTATAGTGTAAAAAGGATATCATCAAATAAAAACTACAGAGAAACATTATGTGAAACTTTTTTCTGATCTGTGCATTCAACTAACAGAGTTGAACCTTACTGTTGATTGAGGAGTTCTGAAACACCTTTCTGTGGAAACTGCAAGTGGAGATTCGGAGTGCTAAGGGGCCTATAGTGGAAAAAGGAATATCTTCAAATAAAAACTACACAGAAGCATTCTGTGAAACTTCCTTCTAATCTGCGCATTCAACAAACAGATTTGAACCTCACTTTTCATTGAGGAGTTTTGAATCACTCTTTCTGTAGAAACTGCAATTGGACATTAGGAGCGCTAAGGGGCCTATAGTGGAAAAAGGAATATCTTCAAATAAAAACTATACAGAAACATTCTGTGAAACTCCTTTCTGATCTGGGCATTCAAGTAGAGCGTTGAACCTTACTTTTGATTGAGGAGTTGTGAAATATTTTTTGTGTAGAAACTGCAAGTGGACATTTGGAGCGCTAAGGGGCATATAGGGGAAAAAGGAATATCTTCAATTAAAATTAACACGGAAGCATTCTGTACAACTTCTTTCTGGTCTGTACGTTCATCTATCAGAGTTTAACCTTACTTTTGATTGAGGAGTTCTGAAACAGTCTTTCTGTAGAGACTGCCAGGGGACATTCAGAGCTAAGGGGCCTATAGTGGAAAAAGGAATATCATCAATTAAAAACAACACAGAAGCATTCTGTGAAACTTCTTTCTGATCTGTGCATTCAACTGACAGAGATGAACCTTACTTTTGATTGAGGAGTTCTGAAACACTCTTTCTGCAGAAACTGCAAGTGGACATTCGGAGTGCTAAGGGGCCCATAGAG